>NC_050186.1:26946691-27039191 GCF_008315115.2 Sander lucioperca | reverse complement strand
TTATCTCCTTACATATACCTACGCTCTCCGTCTCTGCAAGATTGGGAATGATTGAGATTTCTCTTGGCACATCTACCAGAAGACTTATAACTTTCAGACAGGTTGCTCACGGCACATTTACGTCGTCTCTCTCAGTTGGAGGCTGCGCAGTAACGCTCAGCGCTCACCGGAAAAGTGCTTCTAAAGGCCTTCACTGGTCTCCGTCCAGAGCAACGGGATCTGTTGGTCCATTCTTATATACTGTCTATGCGTCTATCCCAGTTCATGCGAATGCAAATGTAAAATTTCAAGCCAAAAGGAATACTTGGAATTGATGGTGGTGGTAAATATTCATGAAAAAGGACAAGTTTGTGAACGGGCAACACAGATTTTGATAGTGAACAACTAAACACGTTACACATTGGACCTTTAAAGATATTGTAGTGGGCATTTTTCACTGTGTTCTGACATTTCACTGACAAAGTAGATGATCGGTAGATTAATCAATAATGGGCATTAACTGGTTCAATGTTACATTTAAACTCAACTGCATCGTTTGATGTCTTTTAGTTACATTTAAAGATTTTATACCCAAACATTTTGAGTTAAAAATTAAGATGCATTGGAGGAGCAACAAGCTGGTGGGAAAAGTAAAACATATTGCAGTTTAAGTGCCATATATTTCTCCCAGGAGTTGATAGAGACCAAACCATAAAAGAAGAATGAGTATAGGACTTGATCAAGTGCACAGAAAATGATACATAGATAGATGGTAATGAACGTTAATGTTGATCTATGTCTGCTGTATGGGGTGAATGCACAATCTTCTGCGAACGCATTTGCGATCACAACTTTATAGGGTGATAATATGTCAAAGCTGTGTTTCCAGCTTGTTCTGTTCTCACCAAGTAACCAAAAAAACAAAGTAACACAATATTTCAAGTTGTACACACTGTGGCTTTAATTAACCTTTTAATTTAATTTAACCAAGAAACTTCACAATGAAAAGTCCATTTAAACCCCTGACGAATAGAGCTGCAAAGATTTACAGATTAATCGATTAGTTGTCAACTATTAAATTAGTTGGCAACTAATTTTGATTGATTAACCGGTTCCAGTCATTTTTTATAAAAAAAAAAGTAAAAAATTATCTGAGTCCAGCTTCTTAAATGTGAATATTTTCCAGATTCCGGTTCCAGTCATTTTTTATTAAAAAAAAAGTAAAAAATTATCTGAGTCCAGCTTCTTAAATGTGAATATTTTCCAGATTATTCACTCCTCTGTGACAGTAAACTGAATATCTTTGAATTGTGGACAAAACAAGACATTTGAAGACGTCATCTTGACCTTTGGGAAACACTGATCGACATGTTTCACCATTTCTGACATTTTATAGACCAAACAAGTAATTTATTAATCGAGAAAATAATTGACAGATTAATTGACAATAAAAATAATTGGTAGTTGCAGCCCTACTGACAAACATACGCAGATGTACAGTAATGCGTTGTGTATCATGCATACTCACGGTACCAGGAATACATGCATACAGTTGTATTCTGCAACAAAATACCTACATGGCAACTGTCTTCGGGCTATTGCTTTTTACCTGATTGTCTTCCTGTTTGCACAAAGTGAAAGTGATAGAATAATTTTTTTTCTCACACTTTAAAATTTGAGGTTCCGTCTCCAAAAACATCAACAATCAATGTGACAGTGAACACAGACACACATAACAACATATCATCAGCAAATGTGCACATTTTGTAAATTTTACTGTAACGTAATAATAAAATAGGGACATGTTCCATACTGTATGTCATCCTGTTGATATGTTCCGATGTCATCATACAGCAAGGTTTTTTTTAACCGTTATGTCCCATCAGCCCAGTTTTAGGACCCAAAATGGTCATGACCCTCGGGTAGTCCAGTAACCGGGGACAGTTTGGGGCTGTATTTGCAAGAACATGGTAAAGGCTCAAGATGGATTGTATGATAATACTGAGCTAACACTTTATAATAAGGGTGCATGAACTATCATGAAAAAGCATTAATTCATTCATGTAGTACTTCATGAACTATCAGTAATGCACAAGGATGAATAGTATCTCATGCATGACTTAATGCAGGAACAATACGTTAATTAATGCATCAATTAAGGTATTTCAATCATCATGATTTCTGATTTATTAATGATGTTCATTCCGTCTTCATAGGTAAAACTGTAGTTAAAGTGACAGGCTAAAAAAAACTGAATTGTAATGTTGTAATCATCATTAACTGAACATTACTTCTTCATTACTTTATCATGTTTGTGGCCCTTCAAATATAGTGCTGACCTCGTCCATCTTTAACATTGATAAATAAAATATGATTAGTGCTTATGATTAATGATGCATGCTTTTTCATGAATGAAGTAATGCATTAATTCATGATAATTCATGTACCCTTATTATAAAGTGTTACCAATACTGTTTTATTTAGTATTTTCTACAAATATCATTGTATATAAAGAAACAGGGACTAAAAGGCAATAAAGTACATTTTAGTTAACAGCGTTAACGTAAACCCATTTTAACGGCGTCAATTTTTTTTATTGCGAGATTAACGTTCTTTTTGGCCTAGCAAACTTTGTAGTTTTTTTCACATGCTGCTGCAACAACTAGTAACGTTAGAAAAACTACAACACTACACTAGCTAGACCGGCCAAAGAGTAGTACGCTAACGTTACGTTTTGAGTGGATGGCGAGCGCGAGACGCCGAAATGGATGCCAATAAGATTCTGAATGGAAAGTTTACTTTTAAAAAGTTGCCAAATGGTTCCATTGAGCAAGCACACAGCTGATGCCAATTCTCCGCCCCCTCGTCAAAGCCAGGCGACAAAAGCACAAAGGAAGCTGATCCACTTTTCCATGTTAAGAGCATTAAAATGAGAAAAAATAATGGGACAAAAAGAAATCAAGGGACATTTAGAATAGAGTTGACATTAATCGCGATTAAATATTTTAATCGTTTGACAGCACTAGTACATTTACAAATTTGTCATGGCCTTGCATAGTTTCTGAAAATGTTGTTAAGTCTACACTTGTTCATCTGAATAGAGTTTGTGCCATCTGCAGCTATGAGGGTAGATGTGTCTATTAATGTGTCTTATCAGCGTGAGACAGGGAGTGTAAACACTTGTCTGTTCTCAACAGACCAACAGTGGTGAGCAGAGATTACAGAGTAAGAATGCCGTGACTACAGCAAAGTAAATGTTGGTGAAAATGAACATTGTCATTCTCAGTCCTGGCCCTAGCATTGGAAATACATATAGTTGTGGATTTAACCTCCACTTAACCCAACACAAGTAGTGAAAGCTTATGTAACAGTGATTATTTTTAGCATATTGCATATGTGAACCTATTGAACCTAACAGAGAGCCTGACGCTTTTGAGGTAATCCAATCACAATATCAGCCAATATTCTTAATATACATAAACACATACACATTTACACAAACACATACACATTTTTGGCAAGTAGCCTTCATCCACCTGCAGAGCTGACAGCAGTGAAACTCAGAGCAAATATGCTGAACTAACAAGACAGGAGACTTCATCAAAGCTCCGTTAAAGATCTTTTCAATAGCAGCTGGCCCAAAAATCCATTGTTCACATGTTGGGGTCAAGAACATTTAATACCTCCAGGACACATGACCTTATACCATTGTCACAAATACTCTCTTGACAAAATAGCTTTAGTGACTTGTTCCTTTGTTTCTGGCTGTTGACACTCATTTTTAGGCCATGAAGTAATCATAACGCGATTTGCGATTAGACAGTTGTCAAGTTATCATCGAAATAAGAGTAAGGATGAGGCATCTCCAGATAGATTATACAGATGTTTTGAAGTATTTTTAAAGATATTTTAAATGATAAGTTAGGCTCAGAAATGCCTTGGAGAAATCTAATCACAAACTTTTGGTTTGAAAATATCTGCTTTACAAGATTACAATTATGTAAACCCTGTATACAAGGCTCAGTAAACGAGATCTAAACAAGGCCCAGAGTGTATGGGTAGTTTCCCCATTTGCTGGCAGGAACCCAGCACTGTTGGCCTGAGATGGATGTTAAGAACCAAACATTTCTCTCCAGGAAGATAAACGAATATGAATAAAACATGCTCAGATACTGATTTAGACCTGCTGGTCCTTCCCACTGTCCATTAAGTGAGGTGTACTATTATTCATCACTTGGATTTGTTTTTTTCATGTTATTACAAATTACATGAAAAAAGATATGCAACATTAGAGGTTTCACTTTTCTGAAGAAAATGTGCATGTTCTTGCTTGTGCTGAAAAATTGCAGTTGACACATTTGAAATAATTTGTATTTCCTGCTGAGTCTTTGGAGACTTCAAAATGATCAAAACTATATGAAGATGATAAAGAAAATTAGGTTGCAGGCTTCTCTGAAGTTGAAGCTGTGAAATAAGTTGAAGTGCATCTCGCAATGTTAACAAACGTGAAAAAAGAATTTGTGTCCGCCCTGTAATTCGGATCGGCTCGACAATTTATCGAGTTCTCCATTGGCCAATGCTACACCCTCCCACCAAGTTTCATTGAATTGGGTCAGTAGTTTTCCCGTAATCCTGCTGACAGACAACAAACAAACCAACAATCAGACAAACCAAAAACATAACCTCCTTGGAGCAGGTACATTCAACTTCAGTGTTTAACAGGTTCAAAAGGCAAACAGTGCTCTCTTGGTTATTCACCAAAATATTTGCAAAGTGGGAACAGAATTCCTCGGGCTGAATGGTAGAATATAGAATAACAGATACAGTAAGCTGCTTTTATGCACTGGGGCAGGGTTTCAAAAACAAAATAAAAAAAATCAACCATTTGATTAATGCTAGTATCTAAAGCACTTTACAGTTCTGTGACTCTATGGAGTTATATCAGGGGGGTACTCAACGTCTCCTTTGAAAACGTTAAGGAGTGTTCAAGGGTGGTAGTGGGCTGGGCCTTCATGTAGTTCAGCTGAGGGGACTGCACTGAAAAACTAACATTCGCCACATGTTTCCTCCACAGCTAAACACCATGGCTGCCGCTCTCATCAAGCTCTTCTTCTTCCTTCACACCTTCACTGGCTCAGCGCTGGAATCGGCCTCTGAGCAAGGTATGTTTAAAAAATGTTGATGTGTATTCGGTAACTAAAGCATGTGTTGGCATTTGAAGACTTGAGACAGATTTGAAATGAATGTTTATTATATAGCATACATTACATGAACAGATTGTGTTGTGTTGTTTTGCAATTTTTATCTTTGGCATTGATGGTGTTTTCTTTGACACCTGGTGTCTTCTGATGCCAAGATTTTCAATTCTTGCTGATCTATTTGGTTTGGAATTAGAAATTGCACAATGCCAGATGGAACTCATTTTTGAAAGAAAATCTTATTTTATTGGACCACAGGATAATTTCAGCCCCGTAATTATTGACAATATATACATAATAATATATATACATGTATAGTTGCATAGATGCGGTGTGCTCTCTGCTGTTTTGGCATTATGAAATGTGTGTTGCACAACAGCGGAGCTCTCCGAACAGAGCCAGATAGAGTGGCCAGCACATTTCTAGTGAAGTGGCTTCCCAGGAATTCTGGAGAGCAGAGAGTACTCCACTGCTAAACAATGGGAAGCTGTTTAGTGTTGAGCCCCCCTTTCTCCTGAACAGCCCCTCGGTGGCAGTGGAAAGGCTGTGTATTTGCATACATGGGTTGTTTTTTATCCACTAGGTCTACATTGGCCATTTAAGTCCCGCAAGGACATCCTGTGCTTTGTCTTGTTACGTAACACTGTAAGTATGTGGATGGAGGATATGTTCCCCTATATTCCTGTTCTCCTAATTCTAAGTGTAATTCTGTTTCTGTTCCGTGCCTTTATGAATTAGGCTGATGTGTTCTGACATGCATGTCCACCCTCCCCTGTAGCATAATATGGGAGTGAAAGCTTTCAACCTGCTGCCAAATTGTTCGTGGAAATTAATAGTGCCCCAGCTAAGCCTAGTTTCTTTTTGATACAGACTTGTTAAATAGTTTGCCAACTTTTAATAGCCTGCAGATTTGTGAGTCTCACAATTCTTGGAGTGATGCAAACTGGGCTGGTGGCTGCTTGCCAAGTAGGAGAAACTACTACATGTAACTAAAGGACAACATTGATCATGTCTGTGGGCTCAGTATTTTCTAGAAAAGGTACTTTATCAGTGAAAATTGGCAGACAGAGGCTATTGATGATAGCCTAGCTATGCTGCTATGCTACCTTTTGCGGGTGCGTGTCTATGTTCCCCGGGTCCTATGTTCCCTGGGTCCTATGTTCCCCTTTTTGTATGAGATTGGGGAACATAGGACCCTTTTTCAAAAAAAGGGTCCTATGTTCCCCGGTCTGTTACTTTTTCTACCATTACTACCAAATTCCATGGCTAACCCTAACCCTAACCCTACCGTAAAGATTGATAGATTGCGGGGAGCATAGGACCCTTTTCCAGAAAAAGGGTCCTATGCTCCCCGGTATGTATTGCTACAGGGGAACATAGGACCCTTTTTGGGAAAAATGGGGAACATAGGACCTTTTTTCTAAAAAAGGGTCCTATGTTCCCCGAGCGGGGAACATAGGACCCGGGGAACATAGGAATGACCCCCCCTTTAGGCTAACTAGCAACATTAGCTTAATTAGCTTAATTAATTGTAAGAAAACACCTGACATGGGGAAATACTCAGGATGGGGGAAGGAGTACTAACAAAATAAAACAATAGCTTTATCTTCTTCTAAATGACAAAGTGCTTAAATCTTAAGATTGTTTCAGACAGGAAGCTGTTACTGTTGCTTGTGCCACCAGGAAATATTGGTGTTTCGATTTGTAATGGGTGGTAGCTGAACCCAGCCGCAACGGCTACATTCTACATCCCATATCTCCAATAATACACAGGTTGCTGGAGACAACAAGCAGACCTGTCCCAGATGACCTGAGAGGTCTGGGTGGGTCATAGTGTAGCAGCAGATCAGAAATGTATTTTGGCCCTAAACCGTTTAGTATTTATAATCCAGCAAAAGTATTTGGAAATCAATTCTTTGAGGCACTGGAAGCCAGTGTAGAGACTTCAGAACTGGAGTGATGTGATCCACTTTCTTGGTCTTAGTGAGGACTCGAGCAGCAGCTTTCTGAATCAGCTGCAGCTGTCTGATTGATTTTTTAGGGAGACCTGTAAAGACACCGTTACAGTAGTCAGACTGACTACTGAAGATAAAAGCATGGACAAGTTTTTCCAAATCCTGCTGAGACATAAGTCCTTTAACCCTTGATATATTTTTAAGGGGGTAATAGGCTGAATTTGTAACTGTCCCTAGAGTTGCTGTAGAGTACTTTGTATTTAACGTTACTGTCGTATGCAGAGTTGTCTCTGTACTCACGGCCTGATCCCCTCCCCCCCTTTTTGCTACACTTGGCGGGGTGCCACCTACCAAACTTGCATTGCTGGTTTCGCCAGCGGCCTCCCCCCCTGCTTTGCTATCGGGATGATTCGCCCTACTACGAGCTTGTTTACCATCTAAATTACTTCGAAGCTGTTATATTAAGGTACAAATCTTGCATAGTGTGCCTTTAATCGAGCAGCCCTACACAGGCTGTGAGGTTGTTTTTTTATCAAAGAACCAGGTGATTTGTAAAGCAACCTTTCTATTGATGATTCAACCAGGAGAGTTTCATGTCTATTGAAGCCTTATGTGTACTCTGTCAGTCAACTAATATTGTCTATGGGAGAATGACCGGGACTTTTAGAACACTGGTCTCTCAAAATTACTCCTCTTACCTCCCAACTCTATTGGAGCCCCAGCAAGCGGAGGTACTACTTCTACAAATTGAAATGTATTACTCCTCACACCTGAGCACCACTCTTTATATCACTCAGGAATCAGGACATTGCTTTCTGATGTGATTAAGAGGTCATGCTGGCACTCTTCACTTTGGGGCGCACACAAGCTTTTTCTCTTTGTTTTTAATGTTTTGCCTATAAGGCTTGTTCGCTTAGTGAAATGTTCAGTAATCGCTGTTGAAAGCATTGTGGCTTGAAAGCAGTGTGACTCCTAGCCAAGGAAGGAAATGGCGTTTTCTAAATGCAGAAGATGAGGTATTTTTTCTCTCTGATTGATGTCTGAACACGTGACTCTCTAAATAAACATTTGCTCTGTGTGCTGACAGCAAAGACATTACAGTAATGAAGGCTTCCCACCAACAAACTGCAGATGTTAATAGATGCTATGAAAAGAAAGCACACACTAAATACAATAAGCCATGTTCTACCTGATAATATATGGGATCTGCTGGAGGTATGAGTGAGTCATTTTAAAGGAAATTAATACAAGCTCCTATTTCCTGCTCCCTCTCGGAATCACGGCTAAAAGGAAACGCATCTGGCCTTATAAAAACAGATTGAGCAAGGATGTTTTGTTTCACCCTGAAATAGACTGTCGGCAGCAATCAAAGAAAGATCATGCTGTAAACATGTTTACTTCGTACGCTTGTGGCTGTTTGCCTCAGAAAGAGGAGACCTGTAATGGGAATACATTGCAACAATAATGGCAACAATTTTGTAAATGGAGTGTGTGCGTGTGTTTTGTGGCTCTGATGGCCAGAAAGTGCTTCGCTTATACTGCTCACATGTTTACTTACACCAGGAGTGAACTCTGCCTGGCAGCTGCTGAGCAAACAGCAGCACGTACTGTGACGAGCACACAAGCACAGAAATGAAGGTCTGCAAGTGGATTTAGTATGTCAAGGTGTGCTAGGTCGGAATTAGGCATCATGGAGCAATACGCTTTTTCCCCTTCCGTTCTGTTTGTATACCTCTCTCAGTCTCACTCAGTGGTGGGAGAAGTATTCAGATCTAATAGTTTAAATAGTATCAAAAATATAACGTTAAAATACTCACAAGTAAAGGTCCTGCATTTAAAATGTTACTTACAGAAGTATTGTCAACAAAATGTAAACATGAAAAATACCTAGATACTTACTTAAATTACCTAAACTTAAAATAAATGTTATCATTTCGGCTCCATGACTGGATCATTATTATTGACGCATTAATGTGTCAACGCATTCTCATAAACATGAATGTCGTACGAAAATGTATGTACACCAATTTGTATGACATCCTACGAAATAAGTCGAACGTTAGCTGGTCATGTGACGCTGGCTACAGAGCTCCGTGAGCTGTCGGTCGTATCAGTAGCAGTTGGTTAGTTGAGTTTAGCCAACAAAAAGCTACAGGGCACCGCGAAATGGCAGTTCTTTTTGGCCGTGGCCAAGGGGGTAAGCAGGCATCTGGAAAGCGTACCTCCTATGAGTAGATTCTGAGGCTAACAAGCCATCGCCTTCCGCTAGCATTCTATTGACTCCCATTCATTTTGGCGTCACTTTGACAGCGAATAACTTTACATCTGAAGCGTTTAAAGACTGTATTTGTCCATTGTTTATTTCTAAAGAAACACGACAATGTTTAAAAGGCTTCACGTTATGGCCCCATAGCATCAGTTTTTGTAAAAATAGGCTAACGATTGTGTCATAACCACACGACCTTCTATCGCACTGTAGAGAAATTACCTTATAGTCAGGAGAAGCTCACAGGCAATCAGGGGGACGTGGTCATGCAGCGACGACTTTTTATTTATTTTATAAAATTTAGGTAAGGGTTAGGGTTTAGGGTTAGGGTTAGGGTTTAGGGTTTTCCATTCTATGCGGTCTACAGCGTTTGTGTGGTGCTGACAGTAATAAATACGTTGAATACATATGAATTACAGTGCTTTACCTTTTTGTAGCTATATGTGAATGGTTCATGAGAACAGTCTGATTGTGTAAGTAGCATTTTGATGTTGAAGCTGGTGGAGCCATTTCTTCTGACTACTTCATACTGTTTGGTATTCTGATCTATAGAAATGCATATTTTATAAGTTAAGTATATGTTTGTATGTAAAATATGCAAAGCACTACAGTATAGTCATCAAACAACCAACCCTGTCTCCTTAAAAAAATGTTTACCACAGAACGTAATGCCGCCCAGATTACACTCTTTATCAACATAATGATAAAATGTTACATAAAGGGATAGTTTGTATATTTTGAAGTGAGGTTGTATGAGGTATTTGTCCATAGTCAATGTATTACCTACAGTAGATGGCGGCTGGCACGTCCCTTGATTGGAGAAACAGACCGGCATACCAACACAGAAGCAAAGCAATGTGCAGCTGTGGATGGGAGAAGCAGCAAAAACGTATTTTAGCTGCCTAAAACAATCATCAATTCACCATGTATCCAGCTTATTTAAATAGCTCACGTTACTGTATTGCGTGAACGGTTAACTTCATTTACCATTGTATGTGGCGTTTTCTTTTGCGTGCAAATGTTGCACCAAAACAAGTTCCTTCCCGACACTATTTAGCAGAGCCACCCTCGCTGCGACTTGCAACCCCAGAGCTTTTTTGTCTCCTATCCAGGAATGAATGTGTGGAGGAGCCAGACCTTACTCCGCAGAGCTGCGGAGATAGGTCCGTTAATGCGACACTACTTATACTGATGTTTTTTTCTTTTTTTTTTAGGTGGCTAAAATAAGTTTTGCTGCTGCCCTGTCCACAGCTGTACACTGTTTCTGTGTCGGTACTCCGGTCTGCTTCTCTACTGTACGTAATACATTGACCATGAAAAGTACCTCATAAAACGATCCCTTTAAATGTATTTGGCAAGTCGAAAATCTTGATACAAAACACATTTGTTTTCTGTAATAAATGCTCTTGTTGTCCAATATGTGCTCTTAATCAACTAGAACATGATTAAATGTTTTGATGGATATGTTTTAGCCCTCACAGCACTGGGTTAAAGTGCCCATATTATGAAAAAAAAACACTTTTTCTGGGATTTGGGGTGTTATTTTGTGTCTCTGGTGCTTCCACATGCATACAAACTTGGAAAAACAAACATCCATGCTGTTTTGAGTGAGATACAGGTTTCTGAATGTGTCCTGCCTTCAGTCCCTGGGTGAGCTGTTCAAATTCTGCAGGGCTTTTTACGTCACTAGCCGAAACGAGGTGGCTAACCGTAGCATGTTCTGAATCGTTGCTCGTTCTGAATGGCAAAACACTGCTACAACACACACTAGTTCACCATAATCTACAAAAGAACTACTTACATGTCCCTATTCTGCAGGTATTCCACGCAAACTTGGAAGTGCGCCCTCGTTTAGAAGAAGTCTCCCGGCTAATCCTGCCTTGTACTGACTGAAGTTGTAGAAACAAACAGCGAGCTAGCTCATGTAATCCTTACCTAGCTACTGCGCATGTGTGACTGCCAACAAAGATGTTACAGCAGTGAGAGGTCTCACTCTGTAGCTAAAACAGAGACCTGAACACAGGCTGAAAAGAGGAGCTGCAGCAATGTGCAGTACAACAAAAATATGGTGTTTTTTGAAAATGAAACCATGTAAACCTATTCTGGTACAACCTTAAAATACAATTATGAACCTGAAAATGAGCATAATATGGCCACTTTAAGGTCAGGGAAACCCAGCAGGTCTTGGTTTCATACAGAAAATGTTAACACTGACTTGAACCACAAGACATGAGGTGTTCACTTTTTAACATGGCCTAGCTGAAACCACGAATCAAAGTGCTTTGTTGCCTAACCCTAACCTCATATAAGACTCAGGATGCAAACCCCTGTACTCTATATGCCCATCATCCAGAAACCTAATTGGTTGGAGACAGGGTTGCAAATGAACGTGGTTAGGGCCATAGGTGCCGATTTATGTTTTCTTCCGTGGGTGTTAACGGGCGTACGCCCTTAAAAAAAAAAGTAGTCAAAAAAACGTTTGCATTTCAGAACGTTAGGAAATGGACACGAACACACACTCCTATTAACTTGATAATAAAGCCGTAAAGTAGGCTATCTTTCAACTCAGGACAGTGCCACTTCTCACAAATACAGATAGGATTGGAGATGAAAAGTTTAACTGACACGTAACCGCGATCAGCTTCGTGGGAAATTAAGAATTAATGCCACCTGTTGTTATCTACTTCTGACAGGGCACTGGTGGAACTCTCTGCACTGGTGGTGGATGTCGATGCACTTGCATCATTAGGTTTTGCTTTTTTAATAACAAATCTGTCCATTTTAGTCTCACTCTGATTACCTAATGCACATGCACACACTGTATAGTGGGGGGATGGAGGGGGGTCACTAAAGAGGCGTTTTCATCCAAGAGACGCTGTGATTGGTGGATAAGATATGGAGCAGGGGACTGACAGCGACATAACCCATCACACTATGACAGAAACTCCACTTAGCACCAACTGCAATGTTTCATTTTAAATGAATGTAGCCTACTGGCACACGTGGGTGCTCAGTATTTTCCGTGGGTGCTCAAGCTCCGAAGCACCCACGGTATCGGCACCTATGGTTAGGGCTGGGCAATATGTAGAAAATCAAATATCACAATATATTTGACCCAATACCTCGATATCGCAACGATTATGTAGGGTTGACTATTGCTGCTTTCACAAAATATTAACACAATGAGATTTTTTGATAAGTAATCATCAGTAACGTGGATACAATGACTAAGTGGCTAGAACAGTCTGCTAAGTTCAGAAAAGTACATCACTCTACTGTAATGCAGCCTCTAAAACCAGGAAAAGACCACACTTATGCCATATTACGATATTACGTGATGATATCTAATATGAATCACGATAACGATATAATATTGATATTTTGCCCAGCCCTAAATGTGGTGGAGTAAAAGATACAATGTTGCCCTGTAAAATCTAGCTGTTAATATACACATAATCAATAAAAGATTTGCTGGAGAGATGCAAGAAAAACCTCAGAGGGGCTTCATCCGGTCACTCTCCAATGCATTCTGCAATTAAAAGTACCTCAAAATTAAAAATGTACGTAAATCAGCTACTACTTTTGAGTAGGGTCTTTGCAAGTGGATGGGTCAGGGAACGGACTTGAAATTATGTCTTTGTGAGTTAAAATTCTTTAAAAAAATATACTTTAAAAAAAGAAATTGTACTTAGCACAATAGTAGCACAGTACTTGAGTAAATCTGTAAGTACTCCCCCCCAAAAAAAAAAAAAGTATAATGAATCAGTAAAACACATTTTTCCCGTCACCCTCACACAACTTCAAAGCATCCACATGTCCTCATGTATCATGAAGTGAGGCACATAAATGCTCCGCATAGCTGAGTGTCAAATTGATTTTTCTCTTAATCCTGAGCTAAGCAGACTTCCGAGGAGGAGCCGGGGATCTGGTAAACAGGTTATTTTTAACCTGTTCCTCTCCTTCCACGAAGCATCCTAAGCAGGCCAGAGGTTCATCATCGGCCCCCCGAGGGCTGCCTGTCAGCTGCAATGGAGCCGTCTTGTACAGGCTCGAGTGCCGCTCCTCTCTGACATGCTAATGTGGTCGGCTGACTGCTGCTGTTGTCCCCAGAATCATTGATTTGTCTTGGATTTATACATTTATGCATAAATAGAGAGATAGAGAGTTAATTTGCAAAAATAGATAGTAATTCTTAAAAGGAATAAATGAACAAATGAAAATTGAGATATCTTATCAAAATAACCCAACACCAGTTTGATATTCACTCGATTGAATACACAAAAAACAAACAAAAAAACGCATATGTCTAATTTTTGCAAATTAACCCAAATGAATATATTCATTTGGGTTAATTTGTATATAATATACAGGAATATATATATATATATATATACTGGAATTTTGAGACTGATACCAATATAAAAATTTGAGACTTAAAAAGAAGGTATTGGCCAATATTATTTTGTGTAATGTAATGTTAACACTTACACAATACATTTAAATTAGTTTTCTTAATAATTGGGACCAAGCGCTGAGCGGGACATTTGCAGTTAAAAACAACAACTTGTCAGTGCTCTCTGGTGGACAAACTATGTAATTGCAACACTATTTTTTGAATTACCACAACTGGCATTTCTCTACTGCAATTTCATGTTACTTATTCGCTAGTCTGGCTCAACAGATATACACTGCTGGGATACAATCTGACATCCCTCTCCTTCTGCTATCTTCGCTATCTATCTTGCTATCTTCGCTATCTATCTTGCAAAGGTGCCCCTTTACTGCATCCGGGGCTTGGCGCCGCCAATGGTGGTTGTGATTGGTTTAAAGAAATACAAACAAGCCAGAGCATTCCCCCCCCCATCCCAGAATAGATTATTGGTGTACACAGCACTGGAGTACGTGTGAGACTACTTGTATATATCTGCCGATGATGTCAGACCGGCTGATGTTTCGGTCGGCCTCTAGTTTTCAGATATTGGTCCAAAGTTACTCTGGATAATCCACAGACCTCAAAGTCAGCAGTTTTCATTGGAACTGCCCAAAGAAATAGCACCCATGAAACCAGAAGTAACCAGAAAAGTGTTTTGTAAAAGAGATGTTTTAATGTTGTGACCACCACAAAAGAAATTCCATATATCTCTATAATGTATCAGAAGGATATCTTAAAGTGCTCGTATAATGCTTTTTGGCTTTTTCCTTTTAGAAAGTGAAAAAGCACAAAGTCACCCCCAAAGGGACTTACCACCTACAACAGAAAACACTGTTCACAAACTGCTCCAAACAGCTCTATTGTAGTCCAGCCTTTACTTCCGTGACAAACATGCATCACTTTGTAACACATGTTATAATGCTGGCCTCGCTGCTAGCATGGCACGCCCTCATACTCTGCTTCTGACTGGCTAGTAGTCCTTACCTAGCTGAGCATGTGCGACTGCCAACAAAGATGGAACAGAAGTGAGATGCCTCACTCTGTAGCTAAAACAGAGAGCTCAACACACAGGGTGAAAAGAGGAGCTGCAGCAATGTGCAGTACAACAAATATATGGTGTTTTTTTAAAAGTAAACCATGTAAACCTATTCTGATATAACCTCTAAATATGAACCTGAAAATGAGCATAATATGAGCACTTTAAAACCTGGGTAAACAACACGTGTGTGCTGCAGACACAGATATGTCTGCTTTTTTATTCCGCACATTCTTCTTCCTAATAATAGGCTGGCGCCTACATTACCCACCATGCAACTCTTTTGTTGTTTAGTTTTTACCCTGATCTTTCTGTGGGACAATAGTATCCATCTATAGCACACTTAAAGGGGCGCTATGCAGTTTTGGCCATTTCTTCGCTGTTTTCTCGCTGTTTTGCTCACAGGTTTCTCTATAGAGCCCCCCCTACAGCTCCTATGTTTACTTGTGTCTGACTCCTCGCTCGGTCAGTCTGCCGTTTCCTCTTTCTCTGTTCTTCCGACGATGCTCTCCTAGCTTTCTGCTTCTTTTTTGCCAGCTCAGCCATGACGGTAGTGTGAAAAACTCCATTGCTACCTTATTAGCCGGTTCCTGAATGGGCGTATGTGTGCAGTGCCGTGAAGTAATTCGTTACATCGTGAGACCTGATATCACGCCATACTTCCTGACGCTGAGGCCGGCAGCTCGCCGGCCGAAAGTTGCAAGGGTGGTTTTTCTGCTCACAGGCGCTAGGGGGGAGTGAGATGACCACCATTCAACTAGAAAAAAGTCATATAACCATTCCAATGACTCCGAAGCTGTTCAGTTAAGGTAAATTAAGCTAAAAAAAACTGCATAGTTCCCCTTTAAAAATCAAGCAATGTTTTGGTATGCTTACTGTATATACTTAATTGTATCCCTTTGACAGTGAAAACACTACAGACACAGCTAAGGTCGGCTGCAGGAGAGTTGTAAAAGTGCACACGTGGTTTGAGTTTATGCAGTGAAGAAACAGGATCCAAGTAGCACTCTCTGTACATAGCGTACAGATATTTCATTCTACGACAGCCGTGGCAGGGAACCCGCTTGAAAAGCAATAAAAAGGACTTCCAGGAAAAGGCCGATACTCGCCCTGTGGCCGGGCTTCTCCCTGGATTTACATAGGTTACAGTTATCTCCTGTCCCTGAAGTGCAGCACAGCCACCCAATGATGCGTCATAAGAGCTGCAACAAAGAAAAGAAAGTCCAAAAAAAAGATCTTTGCAGTATTAAAATGATATGTGATTAATTCCTTCTCTCTCTGTCTTGTTCCCTACAGTCCTCCCCGAGATCCAGCCACACCTCACCAGCTGTGTCTCTGCCAACATGGAGACTTTCCGCTGCAGATGGAACGTCGGCACTTCCCAGAGCCTCTCCCAGCCAGGAGACCTCCGCTTATTCTACATTAACAAATTGTAAGGGGGATAACTTGACTTGAGCAGAAATATGTGCTTTTTTCTGTGCGTTCAAGGTATAACAGAAAAAAAAAGAAAAGAGAAGAGTAGTTTTTTTATTTATTTATTCCCTTTTATTTTGGATTCACCATACCTAGAGATTGGCATGGTTTTATTTTAGCCTAATAGCTGGTTTGATTTGTATTGAGAGATGATCTTATGGAAAATACCCGATGCCAATCTCTAGGTATGGTGAAGGGTATGTGATGATGTGGGGCTATTTTTACTCCAAAGGCCAAGGGAACTTTATCAGGATGCATAGTATCCTGGATCCATGAAATAACTGGCCTTTAGAAATAAATGCCTGCCTCTATGGGAATTTAACATAGGGGTGTACTTACTTATGCCCCCTGTATTTTAAGGAAGAACATTTATTTATTTACGATACATTATTCATTCACAAAGAAAATTGGTGTCCTTAAAGGTTGGATTTTTCCTCTTTTTTTTTTTTAATTAAGTCATTAAGGTCAGTTTCCATTCCTCTTTTAAGTCAACTTTAGCATGGGTTCATAAACTTATGAGTGGCACTGTAATTTAACCCTTGTGTTGTCCTCGTCAAATTTGACCCGTTCTGAATTTTCTTTTTTTATATCAGAAATATGGGTTTCTTTCAATCAAATTGCCCCAAAATAACATGGATGGTTCAATACAACACCCTTCAGGTAAAATTAATGAATTTTATAGTATTTGAAATAAAAATGTTGTTTCAAAACAGTATCATGACTAAAATTTGACATATACCCGTCTGTGATCCACTCAACATCCTCTGATCTTAACTATTAGTCAAGATAAATCATAATTTCTGATTTTTTTAAAGAAAGAAATTAGGTATAATTTCACATAAATGAGGTTTGTTGACCAATGTTCCAAGAATAAGTGTAAAACGTATTATTAACACAACACAAGTTGGTGTTAGTGGTGCATATAACTGACCAAATTGTTTTGAAAAAACGACAAAAATGTCTGAAAATGCGCAAAAAAACATTTTCTATCTTTAAGTATTGAATTCGGTACCCAGCCCAAAACACAAGCATGAAAAATGTATGTACATACATGCTGTGTGACGCGGATAAAGAGAGAAAGAAAAATGTTAGGAAGTAAAAAGATTTAAAAAAAAAAAGAATTGAATTACATGTGAAGTTAGTTTGTACATAGGCCTACTGCTTATGTCTGAAAAGAAAAGAAGGGACAGAAAATGCATGTAGGTGGGAGCAAATGTTGGATAGAGTCGTAAACTACTTCAAAAGCTTCCCTATTCAGACACTTTTTCTGGGTCAAGCAGGGTCACTGCTTTTACAACTCAAATGCGCAAAAAACATTTTTTATCTTTACCCGGAAGGACAACAAGTTAATTGTCGACGGGAAGAAAACACAAGAGTTAAACGCCTCACAGTTGTCGAGGGCGATCTTATCTAAAGAGACCAAACCCCTGTTTCTTTTTTTTTTATCAAGTTTTGCCATAGGTGTTATACAAATAATTTCAAAAACCCACATAACAGTACTGGACTTAAATTAGCTAATATAAACCTAACAAGTAACAGCTTAGAGTATATTTTCTGACTGAATGAAGAGCTGTTTCCTGTCACTTCCTTCTGTTCATGCTGTTTTATAGACCACATGTTGTCCCCCCCCCCCCCCCCCTCTGCAGACCCCCCTACGGTTCTCTCAAGGAGTGGCGTGAGTGTCCCCACTACAGCACCGACAGGCTGAATGAGTGCTTTTTCAACGAGAACCACACGTCCATCTGGACATATTACAGGGTCCAGCTCCGCTCCGGGGATCAAGCCAACCTCTATGACGAGAAGCACTTCAACGTTCAAGACATCGGTGAGTTTACTGCCTCCCTGGCCTGCACCCCTGTCACGATCCAGATGACAGAAAGTAAGCAGGTTAAAACCCCACGTGTGGTTTTATCATAGTCCACCAGTGGTGGCCTAAAGGTTAGAGAAGCCAGCTTGTGACCGGGCGGTCGTTGCAGTCGTCAATCAGCTTACTTGGATAAATAACGGTTAAATAAAAATAAATAAAAACAACAGTTAACCCTTGTGTTGTCTTCCCGTCGACCATGCAACTTTTTGATTTTCTCTGTCAGAATTGTAACTTTTTTTTTTCAATGTTTGACACTTTTGTCCCTTTTATCTAAATTTTTCTTGTCACTTTTTCCGATGTTTTTGTCGATTTTTTTCTGCGCCTTTTGACGTTTTTGTGGCCTGGTTTCCTCCACCTTTTTGAAGCTTTTTCCGACATTTTTTGCTCCTGATGCATTTATCCCTTATGATGTCTTCTCGTCGACCGAGCAGCCTTTTGTTTTTCTTGGTCAAAATTTGGGCGTCTTTTTCGACATTTTTGTCACTTTTTTCAACGTTCTTTTATGATTTATTTTTTTTTTTTTAAATGCTGTAAAATTAAATAAAACACCCAAATTCAAAGAAAGAAGTGACCTGATCATTTATGTTACTTGTGAAGAGACCAGAACCATCCATTTTCCATTTTGAAAATTTGGTTGAAAGAAAACCCAAATTTGTGATATAGAAACTTATTGAATATGGGTCAAATTTGACCCGAGGATAACAGGAGGGTTTAAACAGTTTATTAGGGGAAGATAAAAGTACGGCATGGCTAGCAGCTAAATATGTCTTCTCCTGTCCAAGGTTATAATCATTAACGAAAACGAACGAAATAACGAAAACTAGGTGGGAAAAAACATTGTCGTTAACTGAAATAAAAATAAAAACGAGGCATTACAGAAAATGATAACTAAACTAAAACTGTAATGTCTGTTTGCAAAACTAACTAAAATCAAATAAAGTTATCGAGTAAATGTCCTTAGTTTTCGTCTTTGTCAATGTCTTTCATAGAGCAAATAACGTTATATCTTTCTGACCATGACATTTGTAGACATGTATAGTTTCCGACTGGGACTGAACACAACATAGTCCGTGCCCCTCACCTGGCATCATGGCGGTACCGAAAGTTGGAAGAAAGCAGCAGTCCTATTTGATTATGACTGTGTCAGATAAAAGCAAGTGCCTTGCAGTGGAAGGTGGTAAAATATGTGGACAATTTATTACAGGGAAAAATCCCACGAATTTGAAAGTAGCCTACATTTGAGAAGCGTGCACAAGGAGGGTAAACTAGCTTACCTTAACAAAGTAAAGGAGAACGCAAAGCTCCCTTTCCCCGAAACAGAAGCTAACCCCGGTAACGTTACGGGATACATACATGGATGTATGGATACAGGGCCAGGCAGCATGACAGAGACAACAGCAGGACAGAGAACACTACAGGAAGGCTTTCACCGGCGACCCGATAGCTGCTGGTTAGTAAATATGCAGGAACACCAAAAGCAATTGATACTGGGATGTCTACGCAACTATGTGCGTCAATTGACTTCAAAAAGTTCGCCACTTTACTCGACCACAGTTCAAAACACTCGTTCATTAAGTCTTCTTTAGTCTGTTGGCTATTTAGTTTTTTTTCCTGGAACACGTCACTTACACATTTTGCACTTCCTGCTGCGTCTTGTGTAGCCTGTTTACATATCTGTACTCATCATCATATGTACATTGTTTGTACTGGTGTTATTGTTCAATACGTTGTGAATACATATTTCTAAAATTGTATGATGTTTTTGTTGAGTTATTATTACACAATACTTTTTCTGATCTTGTTGAATCCCCCGACAAATAACCCATATTACAAAAAAAGACTAAAACTAAACTAAAACTAAGCATTTTCAAAAAATAAAAACTAAACTAGCAAACCTGCTTTAAAAACTAATTAAAACTAAACTGAATTTTAAAACAAAAAGTCAAAACAAAATAAAAATAAATAGTAATGAAAAATGAAAAACTATAATAACCTTGCTCCTGCCACAATATAAGGCAAAATAGAGAAGTCTTTATATATAATCATTATTATTCTTTTTTATGTTTTTATTATTATTATTTCAACATACCTTGTGATGGTCATGCACAGTACTTGTTTATTATCTGCAACTGTTACTGTTATTATTATATCAGATGTATTTACTCCTTGTCGTTGTTTGTTATGTTTGTTCCTATGCTTTGGCAACAAAGATGTATTGATTTTGTCATGCCAATGAAGCAAATTAAAATGAATTTAGTCCAAGGGAGGACCCTATAACATGCCTCCACCAACCATGAATACGTGTGTGTAAACTGTAGTAATACGCTGTTACGTTAAAACACTGCCAGGCAAATTCAAAAAAAGGATTGCACGGCTTTTGCGACCGCTAAACCTGCACAGGTGAGACAAAAAAGAAGCCATGTAGTTCTCAAAGCAAACGCAAAGAGTGAAATGGGCCCCTAACTACGCTGCAAAGCAAAGCGCCTCGGTGCTCCTGTGCTATTTGCACGCATTCAAATAATGTTGCCGCAAAATTGGCCCCTTTCTATAGTCTGGCTATCACCAGACCAAGCTCAATCTTTTAAGATTGAACATTAGTCTGGGGAGTCTGCTCTGTATTTTCTCTGCACAAGAGGCGTGATCAACGGGCATAGTTCAAATGACTCTGTATGCAATTGGATAGTCCAACCAATCAGACCAACGATCCGAGTGATGTAGCAGCGACAGCGGCGTCAACGGGTTGCTGCGCTTCGGTGGCCGCCATGTTGAATGTAAACAAAAAGCTGCTTGGTCGCTTCTCTATCGTCATCGTGTTAACCCCGCCAATAGGTGGATAAGCCAGTTTGTGATTGGTTCCCGCAAATTTGTAACGGATGCAGGATAGATACATGTACAGGTTTCCAGCCTGAGCTGTAGGGCGAAATCAAATCGCCAGCAGATCGGGCTGGGTTTACCCAGTCTACCCTTTTTATAAAAATGAGTCAATTCCCAAAGATCAGTGCTAATGGCCACACGCAGTTACATTGAAATGCATCTTCAGGGAGTTGGTGGTAACTGAAGCACATTTATAAGCAGTGTCCTCTGCTTCAAGTCATGCCATCTTATTCGACAGGTTTGAAAACCAACAGCACTAACGGACTGGGTTACTAAATCTCAAATACAGTTTCTCTCTGTCATTATAATTCCTTGCCTGAAGTTTTGAGGAATGCCTCTGCACCTCGTCGGCCAGGAAACTGTAACTTGCAGTCTAACAAATTTAATTTTTCTTTTTCTTTTTAAAAGGCAAATTGCACTCAGCTGCAAAACTTTATGGCTCTATTTGCGCTGTAATATTATTAGCGCAATATCTTTTGTGAACCGGATCCTGAGACAGGGCAGCTATTCATTGTGCGATCAGCAGCCGCAATCCATTCTTTTTGAATTCTTTGAGTCTTCTTCAATTGCTGATGATACAGCTATTATTTTCTGGCCTGCAGTGCAACCGGATCCTCCAGTCGGCCTGAACTGGACTCTGCTGAATGTGAGTTTGACCGGCACTTACTATGACATCATACTGAGCTGGAAGCCGCCTCAGTCCGCAGACGTGGAGATGGGATGGATGACGCTGCAGTACGAGATCCAGTACCGCAACGTCAACTCTGACCAGTGGGAAGTGGTGGGTGTGTCCTTAATTTTGTGTTTGTGTGTCAAATAACAACTTCAGTTAAAGGGTATCCATTTTTTCCCATATTTTTTTGTGTCTAAGTGACTACTGGGAACCTTTTTTAGCCCAAAATTAAGCAAGACCGCTGCAGCTGGCAGCCGCGATACAGCCTGCAATGTAACTACTCTGTGCACCGTCAATTTCTGTCCACTGAAATTGCAGAAACAGCCCTGAACTCGCCAACGCCAAACTCACCAGACTCCATTTAAATAAACAATGATTTTATGTTGTAAAGTGCTGTTTTTGCCACTGACAGGCTCAGATTATTATTCCAAGAAAGGATCCCTACAGAGATAGACCTTTTTTTAAGATCATTTTTCATGGCCTTTATTGACAGGACAGCTTGAAAACAGGCATGCAGCAAAGGGCTGTGGGTCGGATTCGAACCCGGGCCGCTGCCAAGGACTCAGCCTACATAGGGCACGAGTAAGGTCCTTTTGTTTAACCAGAAACAGCCCCAAAATCGTCAAACTCACCAGACTCCATTTAAATGAATAATGATTTTAACTTGTATAGAGCCAGCATATTTTCACATGTAAATGGGTGAATTAAGGATTTATTTCAACCAACACAGAGTGGGCATTGTTGGAACAGAGGAAAGACGAACCAAGATGGCTTTTGATAGTTTCATTATGTTTCTGTCGACTTTGAATGAAGTGAGTTTTACAATAAAAACATTAGTGTTTATTTAAATGGAGTCTGGTGGGTTTGGCGATTGCGATTTCAGGGGTCTTTTATGTCAAACAAAAAGGTCGACCTCTGCAGAGATCCTTTCCATAATGTTGTCAGACACTTGGAATAATAATCTGAGCATGTCAGTGGCAAAACAAGCACTTTTAGTGGACGTAAATTATAGGTGCGCAATTGCCCATTAACGTTACATTGCAGCTTGTTTCGCCACTGTCGACTGCAGCAATCTCGCTCAATACTGGACCAATTTCAAAGATTGTTGTTCCCACTTAGACACAAAACCATGGGAAAATAGGGTCCAATTTGAGTTTTAGTATTATATTAAATCATACTTTTAGGTCCAAGGGTCCAAGACTTTAATGTACATTGACTGATTTTCATAGTCAACTTTTTTATATTGTCAAATGGAACATAAATGTTTGTTAGAAGAGAGGAGGGTGATGCTGCATCACTGCTTCTGGTAATTGAACCTTATTTTCTTCACCACAGGTCGACCTTGTGAAAAGCACACAGCGCTCCATTTATGGGCTTCAAACTAACATCAATCACGAGGTTCGGGTCCGGTGCAAAATGCTCGCTGGGAAAGAGTTTGGAGAGTTCAGCGACTCTTTATTTGTGCTCGTCCCATCTAAAGGTAAGCACTCACTGCAATGCATACAGCCTGGCTAGACGAGGCTGTTAGACATGCTGTTATGAAGGTTTTTCAATTGTACATTAAACCTTGAGAGGTCTATTCACGGTGCTTCGCCAAAAAGCTCCCGCCTCCTTTCACTGAGCATCAGCATCACTATATGAAAAAGAAATTATATTCCAGTTATAACCCTCTGTGAGCTTCTCAACGCTGTAATCAGAACTAGGGTTGCAAAGGGGTGGAAATTTTCCAGTACATTTCCGGAAACTTTCCATGGAAAGTTTAGCTGGGGAATTTTGGAAACATTCCAATTTGGAAACTTTCATGGAAATGAATGGAAATTATGGGAATTTGGATGGGATGTAGTCCTTGGGCTCAAATGCAGTACTGTCTTCAATGTGTCTTCAATCAGCTTCAATCTGCTGTAGAATGTTGGATTCTAGAAATGATCTGTGCAGTGGGTGTGGCCTCAATAGCCCTGCACTAGGCTAAGTAGTAGTCCAAACCGTTGACCCTTAGCTTAACATATGAAGGTAGCTAGCATGCTGCCTTTGATTTACTATGGTTTTGGTTGTATGCGTGCTAAGCTAACCATCAGCGCCTGTCTATTTTTTCCAGCCTATCAAGAACAAGTGGGCTATACAATTAACACACATAGGTTAATAGCAATCGGTTATGTATTACCCCCCCCCCAAAACTCCCATATTTTAAAAACTAAATGTTGGCAACTATGTAGTAGTGCTGATTAATGCATTCATTGACGAATATAGGGAGGACATTCAACTGAAGTTGCATTAAATCAGGTTATTTTAACCAAGATTATGCTGCAAAATGTTTTTGTTTTCAACTACATTTAAGTTCCCTGTTATAGACTACAGTATTATAACAAGCAATATTAAAAATATTCAGTTTATTCCCATTAATTCCCATTTATTCCCGTTTATTCCTGTTAATTCCCATGGAAAGTTTCCAACTTTGAAAATGCCCGGAATTTTGCAACCCTAATCAGAACATTTACCAGTAGCCATGTGTGAATCCAGCTCCATGTTATCCCTAAATATCGATAATTTTACATTGATGAAAATGGTAAGCCATAGCCATTGCACAAAAACCAGCAGAAGAACAAATATCTCAATATTAACTATCTTTTTATAGACATGTCAATATTGCTTAAGTACTCTTCTGTCCTGGTGCAATAAAAAAAATTCCTTCTGGCAAACAGTAAAGTAGAAGTTGATCCAAGGTGTACCAGAGACGTTTTAGAGCAGAGACGCCCCAACAGTCATTTCCTGTATCTGTGTCACGTGGGTTTCGCCACTGCCTCGCCTCTTTAAGAGACTAGCGGCAGGTCCTGAGTCTATTGATTCCAATGGGAGAAGTGAGCGTGAACACAGATTATGTCTGATTCTTTCGCCCCATAATCACCAAAGTAAATATTGGACCAATTTTTGTAGAAGCCACATATCTCCAGAACATTCTGACACTAAAATGGCCAAACAAAGCGAGATTTGGCAACACAGATTAGCTAACGTCAACTAATGTTCGCAAAACGCCTTAACACAACTTCTTCCCGTAATGGTAAATAGGGGTTTTAGCTGTTTAAATATCTAATGTTAACAACAGAAAGTATGTATAAATTATGCCAGAATAACTTTTCATCCATCCACACGACGTTCACTACACTTTCAAATGAGGCCACGCCCATTTAGGAGACAGGAAGTGTGTTCCATTTAATACCATTGGCGCAGCCAAAGCCCGTCTACAGAAAGCCGTTCCACTCCCTATTTAGCCCCATTGTACCTACTTTGGTTGCAGTTCCACCAGAGTTCCACTGGGGGTGATCACGGTCCAGTGCAAAATGAATGGGACCCTATGGAGCTAGATGGCTAAATTTGTCTCTTTCGCCTGATTGTCATTGAGAAATCTCAGATTTGATTGTAGTTTTTGCAAGTTCAACATGGATTATAGGTCAAAAGTTGAATGAACGAGTACTTATGCCCTTTCGATTTGTTACAGGTTGAGTCGTTGTTGCCCATAACACGCTAGCATTCTGCTAATGAATGCTGATTGGTCAGTGAAGGACTGATTACGATCGGAGATTGCGCTTGACGGCATCCGAAGCAAAACCAGAATGCCAGAGTGAATATTTCGGCGTGGTCTTTAAAACATTAGCAAACCTCTTTCTAGCACGTGTATTGACAGGGAGAGTCTAACCTGTCAGCTGTGTTGTCGATGCCTCGAGAGAAAAAAGGAAGCGACTCAGAGCTTGCCGTAAAGCAGAATCTCTGGCCGTATATGTGTATGACGTCATTGACATTTTAAAAGGCTTTTTAGAACAAAAAAGCCACTTTAAAAAAAATCTAACACCCAGCAGTGTGTATTTTCTTAGCCTCCCCTTTCAAATGCAACATTCAAATTACTAGACAAAAAATTATATTCTGAGAAAAGTGGATTTTGAGGGGTATAGCTCCATAGAGTCCCATTCATTCTGCACTGGCCTGTGAGCGCCCCCTATATGGAACTCTGGTGGAACTGCAACCAGTTCAGAAGCCGGAAGTAACGAGAGAGTGGAACTTCTTCCCATATTAGAAATTCTTTGGCGCAGCATGTAATGCTCTTTAGTTATAGAGAATCTTTGGGCGTACCTCCATTTCTTTACCCAAATAAAGATGGCAGCCGTAAAAGAAGGCTGCTTACTGCATTAAAGGACTTGCTATCTCTTGGCTCTGTGAGGCTGTACTTAGTGCTTTGAGCTAAATGCTAACATCATCATGCTAACATGCTCACAATGACAATGCTAACACGCTGATGTTTGCTCGCAGGCATAATGTTCATTTCAGTTCAGCATATTAGCATGCTAACATTTGTACAGCTGAGGCTGATGGGAATGCCATTAGTTTTGCAGGTATTCGGTCACAAATCAAATGGGGACTACAAATTACAATTCATCACGCATGTCTGGACCAAAGTGGTGGACTAACTGAATGACCAAAAAATGATGTTTGTAAGAGATGCACAAACTGTTCTGCTGTGAATCTGACTTTGTGCACAAAGCATTCAAAAAATGTTATAAGGAAATGCACAAGATGATACAATACAGTAGCAATTATGAAATATGCTAAATATTTAATATCAGAGAAAGGTACAGGTCTGAATCAGATTATTCTAAAGCCCCTTTCAGACAGCCACCTCATTACAAACAATAAATGCAATAGCAATTTTACTTCAGCCTCATATCTGAATAAGCGCCTGAGTCACTTGTATGGAACATTTTACGTCTGAAGGACAGAGCCTCTACATTAACAGATAAATAAAGCAAGAAAAATAAGCGATGTTATGTATTTCATATCTGAAAAGGGCTTCTGTGATTCATGGATTTGTCAACAGGAACCCTAAACATAGCCTTTCATGGCCTGTTTTTCATTAAACTGTTTATTTATATTGATGATTTTCCGATGTAATGTATGAAGTATATATGTAATGTGAATTTGTGTGCATTTCTTTTCCCAGTGTCGAGCTTCCCAGTGGTGGCCTTGCTCGTTTTTGGTGCCCTGTGCTTAGTGACCATCACGATGTTTGTTATCATATCGCAGCAGGAAAAGTGAGTATTTCACAACCATCAGGATTTCTGTGTAGGACTAGAAGGTTTTGTGGGCTGCTAGACCTTGAAAATCAGCCTCAGTGTCTGTCTCATCTCACGTCTTTCAAAGCTGTTGAACAGCGAGACATCCTTTACATCTGCTCAGCTATGTTTATACTGAGGTATGAATTCAAGTGTTTTTTTTAATTGCCATTAAT
Source organism: Sander lucioperca (assembly GCF_008315115.2). Lineage (NCBI taxonomy): Eukaryota > Metazoa > Chordata > Actinopteri > Perciformes > Percidae > Sander > Sander lucioperca. The sequence goes on along the minus strand of NC_050186.1, from coordinate 27,012,163 downwards.
GTTTGGTTTTTTTCTTCCCTAAGGTTGATGGTTATTCTTTTGCCTCCTGTTCCTGGACCTAAAATAAAAGGAATTGACCCTGAACTACTCAAGGTATTCATCTGCATGTTATTAGGCGTGACCATGCCTTGTCCTAATTTACTAGAACTCTCTGTATTAAAGTGATTCTACAACTTAAATGGAACAGGTAAACCATTTTCAGAAAACGTTCCCAGCGGAGCTTTTGACTTAATTTTTTTTTACTTTTTTTTAATTTAAAAAGAAAAAAACCTTGGTCTGTCGACTTGGTCATCTGTTGATTTTGTCATCATTCCCAACTTTGAAAATTAAAACTTAAAACTTAAAGGATGATTTAACCTTAATCACACAATTCCTAAACACTTTTAGGGCTGACTAATTCTGAAATACACATTATAGAGGACTTGAAGAAACTCACTAGCCTAGCAACAATAACACCACAAACAACCCATAATGCTTTCCACTCCAAGTCTTGAAATGTCTTGTTTTGTCAGTCCAAAACCCCAAAAATGATCAGTTCAATATGATATAAAACAGAAAAGAGCAGTAAACATCTATATTCGAAAGGCTGAAAACAGCATTTTCTGCCATTTTTGCGTGAAAAATTACTTCTACGATAAATCGGTTATCAAAATAGCTGCCGATGATTTTTTTTCTCTCTATCGACTAATCGATTAGTCGACTCTAATCGTGAGCGTGTTTTATCGCGCTCGCAACATATCACATACATCTGACGCCATAGTATCAACTCTCTTTTCTTTACCGCAGAAAGGGAAGCTGCGGGAGTTGACATCCATCCTGGGCGGCCCTCCAGATCTGAGGCCGGAGCTGTACCACAACGACCCCTGGGTGGAATTCATCGATCTGGACATCGAGGAGCAGAACGAGCGACTGACGGACCTGGACACGGACTGTCTCGTAGAGTGCTCGCTGTCCTCCGACAACTCTCCCCCGTCCATCGGCTTCAGAGACGACGACTCGGGCCGGGCCAGCTGCTGCGACCCCGATCTCCCCAGCGAGCCGGAAGCGTCGCCGTTCATTCCTCTGATCCCAAACCAAACCCACAGCAAGGAGCCGTCGTGCCCAACCGCCTGCGAGCCAAGCCCCCCGGTCCAGAGCCCCGCCACCGGGGAGCCTCGGTCTGTAGCACCGGGCCGAGAGGCGCTGTACACCAAAGTGAGTGAGGTGAGGTCTTATGGCAAAGTGCTGCTGTCGCCTGAGGAACAGACTAGCCAAGACACCGAGAAAGACATCATGGCGCAGAAGGAGAAAGAAAAAAACGAGTTCCGGCTCCTGGTGGTGAATCCAGATCACGGAGGTTACACCTCAGAGCTCAACGCAGGGAAAATGAGCCCCAGATCGTCCACAGGAGACATGAGTGAACCCTGCCAGACAGACGGAGACTTGAGTTATTCACCATCCCGCGAATCAGATAGCACCCCCATGTCCCCTCTTTCCCCTGCACCTGTCTACACCGTGGTCGAGGGTGTCGACAGGCAGAACAGCCTTTTACTGACTCCCAACTCGACGCCAGCCCCCCAGCTCGTAATCCCAAAAGTCATGCCGACGCCAGGCGGCTACCTGACCCCTGAGCTTATGGGAAGCATCACGCCCTAGATCAGCGGTGAACTTGCATAAAGTTAAGACTTTTCAATCCAAGGCACAGATAAGCTTAGGAACAGTCTTGGAGATTGACTATTAAGGGGGCCCAAGGTTGAGTGTTAAATATCAGGTCTCCTAAAATACTTAGAGGACATCTGTGCCTGTCCTGCCAGCTGCCACCACCTCTGTCCACCCGCTGCTCCCCCTCTGACACGGCTGTAAAGGGTTAGTTGGAGGTTAGGTATGAGGGAGGAAGAGCATGTAAAAATGTGTTTTTTCATCAAAAAGGCAAAGAGAAAGTCTATCATGAATAGGGTTTGGCATCGTTTTGATTTTAACAATTCCGATTCTTCTTTTGGATTCCGGTTTTTATCAATTCCGATTCTCTGAGGGGCGGAGCTGAAACGGGCCACATGCTTATTTCACAGATAAGAGGAAAATGTTATTTTGATTCAAGGGTGATTTGCAGTTTTACTGGGCTTTTTCAATGTAAAATAAAGCTACACTGACTGCAACCAGGGCTTTAAATTAACTTGTTTAATCACCAGCCAACATGGCTTGTAGATTTTTAAAGTTACCAGCCAATCAGATTTACCACTAGCCACGTTTGTTTTTTTCCCTAACTAACTTTACTGTAATTTCAGCTTGACTGGTTTGTTTGGTTCCGTTTGTCTTCTCCTTTTCAGCGTAGCTCGTAATCACTAGGCACGTAGCTGAGTTGTCTGACACATCACAACTTACTGTTCATGGGAAATGTAGGATTAGTACCACAAGCAATGTTGTCAGATGAAGATTACGTTTCCAAGGCAAAGACACACAAAACCGCCCAAATTTCTTGGCAGAAAACAGATCAATCTGGAAACACTGACTTGTTGCATCGTTTCTGCACCCTGCTGATTCAAACAGACACTTCACGTCATTCATCACCAGCCAAATTGGCTAGAAACTTTTAAATGTTACCCGCCAAAGTCTACTTTTACCCGCATTTGGCGGGTTGGCGGGTGTCAATTTAAAGGCCTGACTGCAACACAAGAAGCCCGTGGAAGTACGGTGGCCGCTACGGAAACCCAAACTTGCGCATTAAACTTGGATATGATGATCAGATTCTAAACCAAATTTTCCAAACAATTCCATTAAAAAAAGATTCCATTGAACGGAATCAATTGAATTGAATTGAATTGAATCATAATTCTTGAAACGATTCCAAGTTGTAACCGGTTCTCGATGCCCATTCCTATCATTTTGAGTCAAATTTCTGTCTAATGTCCAATATTTACTCTCCTTTATCTCGTCAGGTTTGGTCTCTGGTCAACTCCTGAGAAAAATATGTATCTCTTCTATCAGCTTAATGCTCTATAGTCTTCACCAGCTAGCCGCTCATTTTGTGTGTCTGCAGTTTGGTGCTATAAGCCAAAAGAGGCTAAAAAGCTCTAAAGAGTTGCAGAGTTGGTGGCAATTTTCTGTGGTTTTGTCACTACGAGTCCCATCTTTGACATTATAGGTACTCATTTAGTTCAGTGTTGACATAGAAAATATTGAAATAAGCTTTAAATAACAGTACATTTAATTGTACAGTCACATGGTCCATTCCTATCATCTTGTACATATCAAAAGCTTTCATTTTGATAAAATCAGGTCATACTGTATACTCTGTGAAAGTACCTTTTATGAATCCAACATTTTTGTATGCTTTTCATAAGGTTTTCATTCCTTTTTCAGGCTTTAAGATCAATATTGCTGAAATGAAAATGTTATTTAACTGATAAGGAACTCAGCCTTTTTCTATACTCATATATCATGTTTGTGCCAACACATGAACTCCCGGAAAAGTAAAATACAGCATGGCATGTACGCATGTAAAATGATCATCTGATAATATTAGATGCTTATTCTTTTGATGCCATTAACATAGCCTACCATATTTTTTTATTTATTTTCTAAACTGTGAAATGTTTTCAGAGCCGACAGCCGAAATAATTTGGATTGCCAGTCTTATGCTCAGTCAGTGTTCTTTCTTTTTGAGTGCAGGAGTTTGTATTTTTCAGTTGCTTTCTGGTTGACATACATTTCATGCAAATTTTGGGAAAACGTGGTCATCAGTGTTGAATTTGTAAAGTTACTGCGTTATAACTGATCAAGTGTTACAAATAAACAACTTTCATACTTTTTGCCATTTGTCTTGTTTTTAATATCAGCTTGTGCAGCATTTCAAATGTTGTGAAATGTAACACATTTTGTTGATTTAAATCTATACTTTGCTCTGATATGTTGCTAAAAGTACAGCATTTGTGCATCAAACGGAAATACTAAAGTACCTTACAATGTATTTCAATAACATAACCAATATATTTCCTCAATTCTTTAGTAACTGTAATCAGTTTCGCTAAATAAATATTTATTTTTTTCACGAGCTCATAAGCATAACGTCGTTAAATTAACCGTTTACCAGCGCGTGCAGTTAAGTGTAAGCTAGCTTCAACAACTTTGCAGCCATATATTTTATTTCTCTAGCTTAACGTTAGTGTAATTTTAAGGGAAACTGAAGCAGTAACACGATATTATTACTTTTACTACAGTCGTTTGCTCTTTCTTAGACTGGTACAATGATAAAGTTAAACTGTGTGAATCTTGACAGGTTTATGGAGGACTTTACTCAACTAGAACAGGTAACGTTTAGGGTAGCTAACGTTAGCTAACGAAGGTATAACCTCTTTGACTTTAGCAAACGTTATGCTAACCCACTGGTGGCTAATAAGGGATGTCTGCCGTTTGATTTATTTGCCTGTTTTTCACTATGTTGGACTCAAGATTCAAAAGGATGAGGCTGAGAAACCTCACATACAGATTATAGGGGGCCTTTAGGTCAGTCTTAATCTGACACTTTCAAATAAATTAATTGTATGCGATTATCTCCTAAACTCTGCAGCCAATAGTTTGCTTATATGGACACTACTACCATATTATCTGGAATCTAAATACACTCCGCGACGACAATGGTCATTAGTAACGTTGACTATAACGTTAACTATTACCTTACCCATATACCTCGGGGCCATTGTGAAATTAAGAAAAGTGTGAAGTAACGTTATTCACTTGGCTTTACTTTTATCAAACAGAAAATTACAGAGGTTACTGGCAAAAACAGCGTGTTGGAGATCATGCTGGAGGATGCCAATAGACTCATGAAATTCTATCTGGCTAAGGAGAAGAGTGTGGTCGAGGGTGAGTTTTTGTCCTTTCATTTGAAAACTGCAGGTACACAATAATTCAACGTTTCTACTAACGTTACAGTGTTAGTTTTGTAAAGATCCCCGTGACCCCTCCCCCGTTAATTTGGCTTTTGTAAATGTCCCTCTCCTGGCGATTTCGCTGAATGACCTGACATCTCCAGTTTTCAGTTCAGGAAATTTAATCCTAAATTTGTTCAAATGTACAGATGGGCTGCTATTTTAGATAACGGTAATCTAATGTCGAATACATTGTCATGCAGTTAAACATGTAAAGACAGATGAGAGTCATAGCAACAAATGACATGATGACACATACAGTGTTTTTCTCTAATGTGTACGGAAAATACTATACACATACTATAGTGTGTGGTAAAGCCAGGCAAACAATTAGGGCTGTCCTCGACTAAAGAAATTCTTAGTCGACTAACACTTATATGATTTTGTCGATTAATTGATTAGTTGATGTAATCGACAGAGCTGTGCTCTTTGAGAGGTGGTTAAGACTAGAAAAGCACAATATAAATGTAGTTAATGAACCATCTGTAAAACTGAGTTTCTCCACAATTAATCCTGCAAAAGCACCACTTTAAATCTTGTGCTTACCAGAAATGTGCTCATTAGTTTCTTGGAAATGAGTAATTAAGCATGAATAAGCATAAAAAATGACTCATCAACTAAAGAAATCTTAGTCGACTAAGACCAAAACGACCGATTAGTCGACTAATTGACTAAGAGGTGGCAGCCCTACAAACAATACATAAAAAATACATTTCATTGGTTGTATAAACTAATACATTTCATTGGTTGTATAAACTATTGGCATAACCCCTCATTGAGTTATTTTATTCTGGAACCTGAAACTAAAAAACATAAAACCATCCCTGAAAAGTGGCTAATTGTGTGGATGTACCTGTTGCAGAGAGAGACAGTCTCCTGGTCACTGTGAACAGACTGCAGCAGACTCTGCAGGAGCAGTGCAACCTCAGAGGTGAGTGCAACAACCCGCAAGACATAACCCTGGATACTTACAATACTCAAGTCAGTCTTTTTCAGGATGAAAAAATACGCAATTAATTGCTAACATTAGCTAAGGTCCTAACAGACACAATGTGTACTCTGTTGTAGTGGAGAATGAGAGACTGAAGAACGACATGGCTGACCTGAAACAACAGAACAAGAGAACAGCAGAGGTAAGACCCGAGGCAGGAGTGAACACTGGCATACTTTATTATTAAATATATTGAATACAGCAGCGAATCAAGATGTTTAATAGAAAGTTGAATGTTTCCATTTCCGTAGCCGGTCTGCAGTCAAGATAATGTTCTCCATATGTTGTAATATCAATGTTAGTAATGTTCAGAGACATTTGGCGTAATTTCCACGTTTCCGTTTGGTTTACTCATTACTAGGGCTGCAACCAACAATTATTTCCTAGATAAAGTCAACTAGGTTAGGTGTGGCAGTAGCTCAGTCTGTAGGGAGTTGTGTTGGGAGCCGGAGGGTAGCTGGTTCAAGCCCCCCCCCCATATGGACCAAAGTACAGAGTGTGGATTGGTAGCTGGAGAGAGGCTACTTCACCTCTTGGCACTGCCAAGGTACTAACTCTGACATCTCTTCAGTTGTGCATGAATAGGTCCTGAGCGTGTGTGTATTTCAGGCCTGTGTGTAGTGATTTCTAACAAAAAATTGTAATTTCCCCACAATCAATATAAAGTTTAAATAAAATTGAAATGAGTTGTTTGGTCTATAAAATGTCAGAAAATGGTGACTGTCACTGTTTCCGAAAGCCCAACATGATGTCCTCAAATGTCTTGTTTTGTCCACAACTCAAAAATATTCAGTTTACTGTCACAGAGGTGTAAAGAAACTAGAAAATATACACATTTAAGAAGCCAGATTCAGAGAATGTTTTTATAAATAAAAATGACTAAAGTTGGCGACAACTAATCGGTTAATCTTTGCAACTCTACTCATTAACTCTGTCAAGATTGTCCTAATAATGTCTACCTCCTAAATTCCAGACGAGAGAAGCTCTAAATTGATAAAAAATGTTCAAGTCTTACCTCGCGCACACTAATAAGCAACATAAAGCTTTGTAAGCTCTTCGGTCACTACTGAGGACAAAAAAAAAAAGTCTCATCCTTTAAACGAGGTAGCAATTCCCAAATGTTTGCATAGAAATCATTTCAACTCAAGAGTCTGTCAGTGATGATGTGTGTGAGGTGTGTGTCTTCATCAGGATGGAGAGGCTGAGCTTCAGCAGCTGGCCAGTGAAATGAGAACAGAAGCAGAGAGACACCAGAGGGCGCTAGAGACTGTCAGGCAGCAGTGCAGGAGAGAGGTGGAGGCCGTCCACAGGAAGGGCTTCCAGCAGCGTAAGACCAAACACAGCGCTCCATACACTGAGACAGTGACAGGGTTGATGTTATAGGATCTTTCTGGGAATACTTAGATTATATGTGCACAGAATAACCTCCCTAAAGTCATAAAGTCTTACTACTTGTGGTCGCAACGTGAGCAAATGTGTGGAGCATTTCCCACTTTTTTTTATTTTTTATTATCAAAGTGACATTATGAGAGTTTTGTAACAATATTAATGTTATCAGCCCGCAGCATAAGATAAGAGCAGCAGAACAGAAATTGAATAAGAGAGCTAGAGAACATGTCTGTTAAAGATGATTCTGTATTTGACTGGGCACTGCTGTGGTTTTATTCCCTGACAGTGGAAGCTAGGGCTGGGACGATATATTTGTCCCGATTAAATTCTTTCAAGAGACACAGGTGCCGATTCGATTTGGATTTGATTTCCATTTATTGCTGTTTTGATAGTATTGAGTATTGCATGTTTGTTTTTTTTGTCCTTCTTTAACAGAAACAAAAGTCTAATAATAAACGTCTAGAGACAATATAGCAATAGACATTTCTAAAAACAAATTGTTTTCTACATCCCAAGTTAGTCAGTCCGTCTGGCATTTATTTCATTTGTAAAGAAGTACATCACATGTGTTTTCTGCTTTTCTGCTTTCGCTCTGTTTTGCTGGAAACGGATACCTTATAAACAGAAAATATTAAGGTGAATCATTGGTAAAAATAAATAATTGATTCCAGGGAAAAGAATCGGCTTTAAAAATCGTCGGGGAAAAAAATCACGATACATACGATTTTGGATTTTATTTTCCCCACGTACAGTGGAAGCTAAAGATGCCGAAGTGAAGAATCTGATGGAGAAAAAGGATCTGGACCTGGAGGAGTTGAGGAAGAGGCTGAAGGAACAGGAGAGGGAGAGGCAGAGCGAGCTCCTCAAGTTACAAATGGAGGTAAACTAAAAGCTACTTCCTGTGTTGCTGTAATGATTTTCTGAGTCACAAGAAGTTACTTTTTTTGAGGTTAAGGCTTGACAAGACTGTCTAATAATAATTAGATGTTGATTGATATTTATCAGCTGGTATTTAGCTCCTGCCAAAGAGAGTAATATCTGTAAACGACCTCTCGACAACCATTTTCGGCTTCTCTCTAAGCTCGTTGGTGTTTTGCTTTGTACGTTTTTGCAGTTTGGTGCAAAGTTAGCCAGAGTTCAGAGTACAGCTCAGCTGAGCCAGCAGCAGCAGCAGCAGCAACAACACGGCTCCAACCTTATTCCACAGAGCGTCTTCAAGAGGGTGAGCAGCCCACACAGCACCTTTTACATCATAGAGGTTAACTAACAAAGCACAAAACACATTCAAGCGGTAATCGATCTGTAATTCAAGGCTGTGGTGTGCAGGAACTAGGGCTGTGACGGTATAGTTATTTTCTTACGAAGCAACGTGTCACTGCAGTATGGCGGTTAACCGCAACCCCCTTACGTGATAGGGTAAGTTAGAACGAGAATGGCAGGTTGTCTTAAGTGAGTGACGTCAGTGCCCGTGTTGTCGCGCAAGGACAGCGAGGGGTAACGAGAGTAGCGTATGAGTGCCGCTGTGAGGAAAAGCGAGGGGGGGAAAAAGAGATAGCAAGGATGATGTAAAGTGAGTTAAAAGTGAACACTAAAACAACAAGCTTGAGCTTCTCATGACACGGTGGCTTTATCTGTTGTCAATTCTGCCAGTAAAGTGAATGGTGTCACCCCCGAAACAACATTGATTAAACCTTACAACATACAGTATGTTGCAGCCATAGACTGTATAAAAAGATTGCAGCACAGTGTTTCCATTTCAGCTCAACGTGAGAGTCTTCACTGTGTTTTGCTGTCATTTACGGCCGCGCTGCTTTCACTCCTCTTCGTTGAGAGCAGAGAGGGCGACTCGGCAGTCCGCTAACTTGTTGCTCTCTCTACCAATATAAGCTGCTCTGTTTTTGGCTACAAAACGTGCACGCAGGCTGAAATTCAACCGTGCGGTTTTGTCGGGACTAAGCTATAAGCAGAAGAAAAGTCGGAACGTATTTCATACTCAGGGTTATCCCTGCATAGAAGAAGGTTTTTGCCAGCGCCACAGCATAAATCACCAGCGGCAAAACATTCTTGACTTCCAGCGGTCAACTCCCCTCTCATCCACAGCCGCACAGCATATTTTACACATGGCGGCTGCGTGCGGTAGATTTAGGCTCTACCGCACTCTCCGGGTGAACCTGCTACCCTGGGGACCAGCGGCACGGGGGTTGAAGCTCTGCTCCTGAATGGAGGAAGAGCTGTCGGGCGCTGTCTGTCCGCTGCCGTCTGATATAGTGGCATCAGTATTAAATTTAGACCGTTTCATAACCGGTTAAAACATGGTACAGTTGGTTCACACCTGATGTAGTATGGGAGTATGCAAGGACTGGATTGAGTTGAGACAACCTTTTCAAGTGGACTTTGGCACGGATCGACCAAACGTGTACTACGATCCAGGCCCAGGTCCCTGATGTGAAAGCCCCCTTACTGTATTATATATTCCATATTATTTTTATATTTTGAATTGTCCCCTTCCCTTCAGAATTGTGTGTTGTCCTTCACATGAATGAAGACGTTTCCACCATAAATTGGTGCATAAACAAATGGGTCAGAATGCAGGAAATGAAGTGTTTGCTCAAAGATTCCTGGGGGAAGACTCAAGACCCCCCACTTAATATGTGTACCCACAAAGGCCCATTCTGAGGCCGGATAAACCCTGATACTGTAAACCAGTTTGTGCAGGAGGACAGAATCATGAGTGTAAGTGATGTTACTGATGTTACAAGTTTGGGTTTGTCAGTTTGTATCCTTGAAGTGCAAACCTCAGCTGAAGCAAAGCAAATTGTATTATATTTGACCCATGATGTCTAATCCTGTTAGTCCCCACCTTCTAAGTAACATCAGGCTGAGTACCCCAGCATGCCCTACAGCCTTGTCTGAAAGACAAAAGTATGAAAAAAAAGCTTAAAGGTGCATTCAGACTTAATTTCTTACTTTCTTTTAGTTTTTCTTCCAGTTTCTCTTTTCATACAAAGTTACGGAGCCAATTATTTCCCTGAAGTTTTTAACTCACACAGACATGTCTTTGTCTTTGCACCGCCCAGAGCAAATTCATGTCAGCTTGATTCCACTCAAATCTTTGCATCGGCATTAAATACACAATCACACTGTCTCTCGAACACAGTCTTGTGTGTTCTGTTGTTAGAAGCTGTGTCTCACACATCATCAAGTTCTCAGAGTCTGCCAATTGATTATTTATTTATTTATTTATCATTGTTCACCAGCTTCTCAAATGTAAGAATTTGCTGCTTTTCCCTGCTTTATGTCATTCAATGACTTGAATAGCAATTTTAAGATGTCACATTGGGGTCTGAAATTGTGATGTGCATTTTTAACACTAAATGAATCAAGAAAATAATTCTTGATTGTGGGAATGCTGATTTGGCAGCACCGATTCTTCCGTATGATTTTTGGTTGCCTACTACTTCTGTATACCTGCAGCTACAAAAAACATTCAAATTTCAAAATGTTCAGCTCTTTAAGGACATTTGTGCTTGTATTAAACTTTTCTCCACTATTTATGGTTTTTAAAATATTAAATGTTTTTCTTTTTACTTTGACAGTCAATGGAGCGATTTTTAAATCCTCTTTAGGCTTCTTCCACTTCTAAATGCTACTCCTACCTACCCTACAGACTTCATTCAAAGTTTAAACTTTCAACACTTTTCCGCAAACTGTTCAACACTTTTGGTTTTTCGACATACTATTCTATGACTTTTTTCGACATACTATACTATGACTTTTTATCACTTTTTTCCACATACTATACAATGACTCAGTGTTTCCTCTATGTTGATTTTGTAGTGGCGTCCCACCATGGCAAAATTTCTGCCACCACGGTATCAGAAATAGGGCTGTACAAAAACTTTAGTCGCGGTTGCCTTTTAAATGATCCTGCCGACATAATGCACGTAATATTGGCCACTCACATTGCAATTTAACAACAAGTAGAACTATTCAGAGGTTATTTGGCCCGTCCAGTTTAACTCCACATACTGTTGTGTTGATGTAGTTTATTGTCAAAACGTTCGCTTTCTTCCGAGTCAACTATTAAACGAACAGCTTTTTCAGACAGACCTGCCCCCACTGCTAAAAAAAATCCTAAAGGAAACACTGATGACTGTTTTTGACGTACTACTATGATTTTTGTATCACTTTTTTTAAGATACTATACTATGACTATTCTTGACATACTATACTATAATTTTTTATCACTTTTTTTGACTGACTTTTTTATCACTTTTTTTGCCATACTGTAGTATGACTTTTTTTGACATACTATACTATGACTTTTTTTTATCACTTTTTCCCGACATACTATTCTATGACTTTTTATCACTTTTGACATACTATACTATGACTTTTTCGACATACTATACTATGGTGTATGGTTCCTCAGAGGTTAGTGCTACTCCAAATAGAACTAGCGAGTAAGCACTGCACACTCAGACCCTGGTTCAATCACCAGTCTGTGCTGGGACTTTGACTTTCTATGACTTTTTCATCACTTTTTTTTTACATACACTACCGGTGAAAGGTTTGGGATCCATTCCACTCCATTATAGACAGAATACCAGCTGAGATCAGTTGCATTGTTTTTTTAACAAGGGCAGCAGTTTTCAGATTACATTATGTGCTTACATAATGGCAAAAGGGTTTTCCAATGTTTTCTCAGTTGGCCTTTTACAATGATATCAGATTAATAAACAGAATGTGCCTTTGGAACATTGGATGAATGGTTGCTGATAATGGGCAATGTAGATATTGCATTAAAGATCAGCCACTTCTTTCTACAACAGTCCAGAACCCTTTTGCAATACTATACTATGACTTTTTTCGACATACTATACTATGACTTTTTATCAATTTTTTCGACATACTATACTATGACTTTTTTATCACTTTTTTGACATACTATACTGTGACATTTTATCACTTTTTTGACATACTATACTATGACTTTTTTATCACTTTTTCCTGACATAGTATACTATGACTTTTTTCGACATACTATACTATGGCTTTTTATCACTTTTTCCCGATATACAATACTATGACTTTTTTTGACAAGCTATACTATGGTGTATGGTGGTTCAGAGGTTAGTGCTACTCCAAATGGAACCAGCAAGTAGGAACTGCAGACTCAGACCCTGGTTCAAGCACCGGGCTGCGCCTTTTTTCAACATTTTTATCACTTTTTTCGACATACTATACTATGACTTTTTTAATCACTTTTTTCGACATACTATACTATGGTGTATGGTGGCTCAGAGGTTAGTGCTACTCCACCAACAAGTAGGCATTGCAGACTCGAGCATGGTTCAAACTCTGGGCTGGGACTTTAACTTTTTTCGACATTACCACTCTAGACATATTATACTATGACTTTTCATCACTTTTTTCGACATACTATACTATGACTTTTTACGACAGACTATACTATGAGCTTTTTTGACATACTATACTATCACTTTTTTTTATCACTTTTTTCGATATGCTATACTATGACTTTTTTTTCACTTTTTTCGACATACTATGCTATGACTTTTTTAATTCACTTTTTTCGATATACTATACTCCGACTTTTTAGCACTTTTTCGGCATACTATACTATGACTTTTTCGACATGCTACACTATGATGTATCGTGGCTCAGCAAGTTGGCATTGCAGACTCAAACCTGGTTCCAACACCAGTCTGGGCTGGGACTGAGACTCTTTTCGACATTACCACTCTAGACATACTATACTATGACTTTTCATCACTTTTTATGACATACTATATTATGACTTTTCATCACTTTTTATGACATACTATACTATGACTTTTTTCGACATACTACAATACGACTTTTTTATCACTTTTTTACAACATACTATATTATTAGCTTTTTTGACATACTATACTATGAGCTTTTTTGACATAATATACTATGACTTTTTTTTTCACTTTTTTTACGACATACTATACTATTAGCTTTTTTGACATACTATACTATGAGCTTTTTCGACATACTATACTATGACTTTTTTATCACTTTTTCCAACATACTATACTATGACTTTTTTCGACATGTTATACCAGATGTCTTTTTTTACGACATACTATACTATGACTTTTCTTGCACTTTTTTACGACATACTATACTATGACTTTTTTCGACATACTATACTATGACTTTTTGTAATTTTTTTCGACATACTATACTATGACTTTTTTATCACTTTTTTTAATATACTCTACTATGACATTTTTTATCACTTTTTTCGACATACTGTACTATGACCTTTTTCGACATACTATACTATGAGCTTTTTGACATACTGTACTATGACTTTTTTTGACATACTATACTATGACTTTTTTTATCACTTTTTCCGACATACTATACTATGACTTTTTTAATCACTTTTTTCGACATACTATACTATGACTTTTTTAATCACTTTTTTCGACATATTATACTATGACCTTTTTCGACATACAATAATGTGACTTTTTCACACCTTTTTTCGACATACTATACTATGACTTTTCATCACTTTTTTCAACATACTATACTATGACTTTTCTGGCACTTTTTTACGACATACTAGACTATGACTTTTTTTGACATACAATGCTATAATTTTTTTCGACATACTATACTATGACTTTTTTATCACTTTTTTCGACATACTATACTATGACTTTTTTATCTCTTTTTTCAACATACTATACTATGACTTTTTTTTATCACTTTTTTCGACATACTACGCTATGACTTTTTTATCACTTTTTTCGACATACTATACTATGACTTTTTTCGACATACTATACTATGACCTTTTTCGACATACTATACTATGACTTTTTTTGACATACTATACTATGACTTTTTTCGACATTCTATACTATGAGCTTTTTTATCACTTTTTCAGACATACTATACTATGACTTTTTATTACATACTATACTAAGACTTTTTTTATCACTTTTTTCGACATTCTATACTATGAGCTTTTTCCGACATACTATACTATAACTTTTTATCACTTTTTTCGACATACTATACTATGACTTTTTTATCACTTTTTCCGACATACTATACTATGACTTTTTTATCACTTTTTTCGACATACTATACTATGATTTTTCTGGCACTTTTTTACGACATACTATACTATGACTTTTTTCGACATACTATACTATGACTTTTTGTAATTTTTTTCGACATACTATACCATTACTTTTTTATCACTTTTTTTAATACACTATACAATTATTTTTTTTATCACTTTTTCCGACATACTATACTATGACTTTTTTCGACATGTTATACCAGGTGTCTTTTTTACGACCTACTATACTATGACTTTTCTTGCACTTTTTTACGACATACTATACTATGACTTTTTTTGACATACTATACTATGACTTTTTTTATCACTTTTTTCGACATACTATACTATGACCTTTTTCGACATACTATACTATGACTTTTTTCGACATACTATACTATGACTTTTTTCGACATACTATACTATGACCTTTTTCGACATACAATACTGTGATTTTTTTCACACCTTTTCTCGACATACTATACTATGACTTTTCATCACTTTTGTCGACATACTATACTATGACTTTTCTGGCACTTTTTTACGACATACTATACTATGACTTTTCTGGCACTTTTTTCGACATACTATACTATGACTTTTTGTATCACTTTTTTCAACAAACTATACTATGACTTTTTTCGACATACTATACTATGACTTTTTGTAATTTTTTTCAACATACTATACTATGACTTTTTTATCATTTTTTTTAATATACTATGACTTTTTATCACTTTTTTCAACATACTATACTATGACTTTTTTATCATTTTTTTTAATATACTATGACTTTTTATCACTTTTTTCGACATACTATACTATGACTTTTTTATCACTTTTTCCGACATACTATACTATGACTTTTTCATCACTTTTTTCCAACATACTGCACTATGATGTATGGTGGCTCATAGGTTAGTGCTACTCCAAATAGGACCAGCAAGTAGGCACTGCAAACTCAGACCCTGGTTCAATCACCAGTCTGGGCTGAAACTTTGACTTTTTTCGACTTTTTCATCACTTTTTTCAACATACCATACTATGACTTTTTTATCTCTTTTTTCAACATACTATACTATGACTTTTTTTTACATGTTATTGAGGTTAGTGCTACTCCACCATCAAATACGTACTGCAGACTCAGACCCCTTGTTCAAACACCAGTCTTGGCTTGGACTTTGACTTTTTTCGACATTTTTATCACTCTAGCACTTTTTTACGACATACTATACTATGACTTTTTTCGACATACTATACTATGACTTTTTGTAATTTTTTTCGACATACTATACCATGACTTTTTTATCACTTTTTTTAATCACTTTTTCCGACATATTATACTATGAGCTTTTTTGACATACTATACTGTGACTTTTTTCGACATACTATTCTATGACTTTTATCACTTTTTCGACATGCTATAGTGGGACTTTTTTAATCACTTTTTCCCGACATACTATACTATGACTTCTTTGACATACTGTCCTATGGTGCATGGTGGCTCAGAGGTTAGTGTTACTCCAAAAAAAAAACAAGTAGGTAGAGCTGGGCAATATATCGATATTGTGATATGAGACTAGATATATCGTCTTAGATTTTGGATATCGTAATATGGCATAACTGTTGTCTTTTCCTGGTTTTAAAGGCTGCATTACAGTAAAGTTATGTAATTTTCTGAACTTACCAGATATTCGTGATATTTTATTTTCTCCATATCGCCCAGCCCTACAAGTGGGCATTGCAGACTCAGACCCTGGTTCAATCACCAGTCTGGGCTTAAACTTTTGACTTTTTTTCCGACATTTTTATCACTTTTTTCGACATACTATACTATGACTTTTTTCGAAATACTATACTAGGGCGACATTTTTATCACTCTAGACATATTATACTATGACTTTTTCATCACTTTTTTCGACATACTATACTATGACTTTTTTCGGCATACTCACTATGACTTTTTTATTACTTTTTTATGACATACTATGACTTTTTTCGACATACTACACTATGACTTTTTTATCACTTTTTTACGACATACTATACTATGACTTTTTCATCACTTTTTTCGACAAACTATACTATGACTTTTTTCGACATACTCACTATGACTTTTTTATTACTTTTTTATGACATACTATACTATGACTTTTTTCGACATACTACACTATGACTTTTTTATCACTTTTTTACGACATACTATACTATGACTTTTTCATCACTTTTTTCGACAAACTATACTATGAGTTTTTTCGACATACTATACTATGACTTTTTTTAATCCCTTTTTCCGACATACTATACTATGACTTTTTTTATCACTTTTTCCCGGCATACTATATTATGACTTTTATTACTTTTTTTGACATACTATAGTATGACTTTTTTCGACAAACAATACTATGCCTTTGTTATTACTTTTTTTTAACATACCATACAATGTCTTTTTTCGACATACCATACTATGACTTTTTTCAACATACAATACTTTCTAATATCGTTTTTCGATATACTATAACTATTTTATCACTTTTTCCGACATAATATACTTTGACTTTTTTTGAAATACATACTATCACTTTTTTATCACTTTTTTCAACAAACTATACTATGACTTTTTTATCACTTATTTCAATACACTATACTTGAGTTTTATATGACTTTTTTCGACATACTATACTATGACTTTTTTTTATCCCTTTTTTTACTAAACTATACTATGACTTTTTATCCCTATACTATGGCTTTTCGACATGACTATGACTTTTTTTTTTAATCCTTAAAATATTTCACTTTTCTTTAATCTTATTGGTATCATTCAATATTTCAATGAAATTCATACTCATTAAAACCATTCCCACTTTTCCAACTAGTCTCACTACTTCACCTCCTTCTTACGCAATTATGCCAGCAATCCAGTTTAGCTTTAGCAATTCAGCTTTTCAGCATTCACAAGCATTTTCTGTAGGAAATGCATTTTCTAGTTGATAATAATAATAATAATAAAATTGATTGTTTTAATCAATAGTTCCAGCCTTAGAACATATTTGATTAGCAATCACTTAATAGATAGCACACCACAGTCAAACACTAAAAGCACACAGCAAATAATTAACCTGGTGCAGCCATTCACAAGGCTCAGTGAATAAAAGATTTCGAGTTAGTGGTTGGTAATTCACAGGTCTTCACTGTCAGCTGTGCTGTGCGTCTCTGTTCTCAGAAATGTGTTGCAGGTCTTGTTTATAGTGTATCTTTCTATTGAAGTGTTTGGATTGACTGTGCCTGTTAATCCACAGAAGCTGCAGTTCTTCCAAGAAGAGAAGAACAAGGAAATTGTTGCTCTGCGTCAGAGAATCAAAGAGCTGGAAGAGAGCCAGCGTGCCGGCAACTTCAGCGACAGCCGTCTAAAGAAAAGAAAGATCTAGTTTGTTTACAGTAGCCAGAAGTTGTTGACACGTCAACTCTGCAGATGCATGAATCTCCACACCTTCCGGGGGGGGGGGGGCAGAAGTGACTGAAGTGATTTAAAATTTCCAGATTTGTATTTCAGTTTCATTTCAAAGCTAAATTCGTCTCATCAGGTGAGTGTGCAGAGAGCACATTTATACACAGGGCATATTCCTGTAAGTCTTTAATCCAATCAGCTGCCTGCATGGAAGGGCAGGAGGGGGAGGCGCTGAAGTAGGAGAAGCCCACTTCTGAATAAATCAGATAGCTTGAAGTCCAAACCCATTCAGGGAGTTTAACCTGTTCATCTCCTTTTTTTCAAAGAAAACTTGTGTTCTACTCATCTTGTCATTTTGGAAAAGCAGAGCTCTTAAACTCTACTGCCTTTCATTTGTGTTCATGATTTCCCATTGTTGTTTAGGAAAGTAAAAGTTACGTCTACCCGAATAATTAACTAAGTATCAGTTTCTTTATATCGATCAACTTTGATTTTTGTTTTTAACTAGTGCTGTCAGTTAAACGCGTTATTAACGGCGTTAATGCAAACCCATTTTAACGGCGTCAATTTTTTTATCGCAAGATTAACGTTCTTTTTGGCCTAGCAAACTTTGTAGTTTTTTTCACATGCTGTTGCAACAACTAGTAACGTTAGAAAAACTACAACACCACACCGGATCTAGCTAGACTGGAAACAAAACAACAGGCACGCCGCACACACTTGTTTGGGCTTGCGAGCCGGCCAAAGAGTAGTAGGCTAACGTTACGTTTTGAGTGGATAGCGAGCGCGAGATGCCGAAATGGATGCCAATAAGATTCTGAATGGAAAGTTTACTTTTAAAAAGTTGTCGAGGGGCACAGTAGTTTCACGCATACACAGCCTGTACGACACGGAGAAAGCAGCTCAACTGGAACTGCTGCAAAGGGCTGCAAACGCTGTCTCATTAACCGGTGATCACTGGACGTCAGTGAGTAATCAAAATTATTTAGACATTACTGCACACTATATTGACTATGTATATCAGCATACGGTTTTAGGACTGTGTTGTTTGTATCTTTTTTTTGACTGTTTTTGTCATTTGGGACATTGTCCACCCCCTTTTCTGTCCAGGAGAATTGTTACATTCCTTATTATAAAAACGTAAAGGTTACAAATGTCCTGCTGTGGCAACCGGTTTTTGGACCATTTTGTTTGTACTGTATAAGCAAAGTGTTAGTGTTACATCTCAGTTAGGTTAGGTACTTGTAGGAGGAATTGTGTAGGAATTGTGCAATAATGACTAAAATCTTAAAGTCAAGTTCATAAAGTAACTTTCCTTGCATTCATTTGATTCCCAATTAAGATGCACTGGTAAGAATGACTTTCCATTGTTAATATGTACTTAAAAACAGTTCTGAAATGCAAAATAATAGAATTTTATTCATGTGATAAAACATGCGATTAATCGTGATTAACTATAGAAATTTGGTGATTAATCGCGATTAAAAAAAATTGTTTGACAGCCCTATTTTTAACTTAAGAGTGGAGTGTTCACTGAGAACATGAGCAGTAACTGATTGGAGCTCAAGACCCATTTCTGCAATTGATTATGCCACATTTAAGATATGTTGAAATTTTGAACTTTCTCGATGTCTTCTGACTGTAGTGTCTCTCCTCACAGCTGTATGAAGACGCTCGGCCCGGTGAAGCATTGACCTCATGCTCTGTAATCTCTTTATCTGTGCTGCTCAGCCTGCGTCAAGGGGACAGACAGCTAATCTCTATGGGAACATTGGGTAACACCGTTGCATAACATTTCATCTCCACAAAAGCCAAGAGATCAACCTTTTAGCTGCAAAACACAGCCATGTCTCTCATAGAGGTGTGTTTTGCTAAACCTGCAAACCAAAGCATTCCGGTTATACTGTAAATACTGTGGATACAAATACATGTGCACAATTGTCATCAATTGCGTCCTTTTGGCTTCTTTTTTGCCGCCCTGAACCGATGTTAGCCATTTTAATGGATTGGCACGGACCCAAATTAAAACAGGATTAGAGTTCATGACACCATTTTAATCCGTCATCAGTGGAGGAGGAGAGGATGAAGATAGGAGGAAGGTGAGCTCTCACAGTAGGGGGGTTTTCCCTGTCCTTTGACTGTCCTTCCACTTACCTGATGTCTCAAACAGACGTGCCCCCTACCCTCCTGTGTTCTTGGCCATCAGTGTGCAGTTAGTCTGTTCAAGAGGACAGAGATGGAGACTATGACGGCACCGTTTTGCTCAGTGTATTGGGGCCTTAAACGATTTTGCACAAACTGTCAGACATGTAAGTGAAGAAACTCATTTTTTTCTGGTCCTACTGGGCCAAAAGAACTACTTTTTCATATTGTTGCATGCAATGGATTCTACCGCTGCGTTTTGATGCAAAGCAGCAATTTGGAAACTTGGTAAGAAAACAAGAAATTGTGTTTAACTATATATTCTAACCATATTCTGTTTCACTCTTTTTGTTAAATGTCTCCTATCTTTTTGTACTCACTTGAGGGTTACGCGTTACTGGTATCTAGTACATTCACAGTAATATGTGTACAAACTGTTGCATAAGACATCTGAGAATTTGTATTTTAATATAGTGGCGTAGTCTTAAAATGATGTGGTTTTAGTGTAGCACTGGAAGGACGTGTAGAATGTTTATATGTGATGTTAAAGAAAAAATTAATTAGCTGATTATTCACTGTTAACCTGTGTTAAGAGGATGATAATAGGGCTGCACAATATATCGTTTTTTTAATCGTCATCGCAATATCAACTCCTGCAATAAACCCTTACGAAAGGTTGCGACATATCACGAAAAACACTCGATTTTTTGTGTTAGTTGAAAGAAAATATCAGTGGAAAACTGCACTTTAAAATGTATGTCAGTCTTTTTTTTCAGTGGTGCCTTTATATTTAATTTAATGTTCAATTTGTTCAATAAGAGATTTTTGGAAATGATTTCCTTTCATTAGTTTTAAATTCAACAAAATTTGTATTTTAGCAGAACACTGAAAGCGGCAGAAATGCAAAACTGAGCACTCTTTAATATCTGTTTATGAATCGCAAGTAATATTGTTATCGCGATATTCAATATCTCATATATAGCTCCATCCTGATATCGTGCAGCCCTAGATGCTGCAATGATAAAGCAATGCTATGTGGTATTTCCAGTGGATTAAAAATGATGTTTTTTTAACATCCTATGAGCAATTTCAGGAAAAAAGCAAGTAGCAACTGTATGTCCAAACCATGAGTGGGAGTAAAGACGTAAAGACATCATCATGTTTTGTTCTTGAAGATGACCTTATCTTGAGAAATGCCTGGAAGCCAGTACAAGATGACAAACCCCAAGCGCCACCACAGCCTCTACAGCCTGATGGACAGCTCTGGCGCCGGCCTAGAGGACGAGGAGGCCGACGGCCC
Source organism: Sander lucioperca (assembly GCF_008315115.2). Lineage (NCBI taxonomy): Eukaryota > Metazoa > Chordata > Actinopteri > Perciformes > Percidae > Sander > Sander lucioperca. The sequence goes on along the minus strand of NC_050186.1, from coordinate 26,990,854 downwards.
GCCGCACCTCACCCCCCTGCAGAAGCTCACCGCCGACATGTGCAAGGACGACACGACCATCAAGGAACTGACGATTGGCCGCAGGGTGGGCTTCTACAAGGTCCGCGGGGAGATCGGCTCTGGGACCTTCTCCCGGGTCAAACTGGGTTTCCACACTCTAACTAAAGGTAGGTGAACATGCTATCAGACTGTGCAAGGGAAGTTCGATTTTTGCAAACAACATTTCGATTCATTGCATATTACAATAATATTAAAAAGAATGAAGTCACAATCTGGCGTTGATTTGTTTTCTGTCTACTGAGTAATAATTCCAGCATAAGTTGTTAGTTATTATTTTAGCAGAACTCCTTGTTGGCATCCAGCCAGACGGATATTTATTGTCTCTGCATCCCTTCATCTGTCCTCCTCGTAGACAAAGTGGCACTGAAGATCCTGGATAAGACACGGCTGGACGGTCAGGCCCAGCGTCTGCTCTCCAAGGAGATCAGCAGCATGGAGTGCCTGCAGCACCCCAACGTGGTGTGTCTGTACGAGGTGGTGGAGACGCCGAGTCGCCTTTACCTAGTGCTGGAGTACGCAGGAGGAGGAGACCTCTTCAACCAGATATTCACCCAGGGAAAACTGTCCGACAACGCCAGCAAGGTCACCTTCGCCCAGATCCTTTCTGCCATCAAATATTTGGTTAGTAACATAGAAAGAAAAACAAAAATTTCACCAGCAAATAGGCACTGCAGATTCTGACCCTTGGTTCGATCCCCAGTCCTGGCTGGGCCTTTTTGTGTGGAGTTTGTATGTTCTTCCAGACTTTCTTTGACATACTATACTATGACTTTTTTTTTATCTCTTTTTTCGAAATACTATACCATGACTTTTTTCACTTTTTTTCCGATATACTATACTATGATTTTTTTCGACATACTATTCTATAGTCTATATCCACGGCGTACCTCTTCCGGGATTGCTCCATTGCCGCCGGAAATTCCGCCGGATTTCACTCTTTTCGGCCAGATGTCGGGTACCTTCCGCTTTCTCTGTGTTGTAATTCTAAAAACTCTGGTGGTTTTTCTGAGGACTATGGTTAACTGCTCCTCAGATCTCTGCAGGGTAAATCCAGACAGCTAGCTAGACTATCTGTCCAATCTGAGTTTTCTGTTGCACAACTAAAACAAACTTTGAACGTACACATTACTTCCCGAAGCTATTCTGCTATTCTCTAACACGATTGTGATTGGTTTAAAGTAGGGCTGTCAAAATAACGCGTTAATTTCGATTAATTAATCTGAGAAAAAATAACGCGTGTTAATCCATTCCAGCTGTTCTAGCCACCATTGGACTGTAAAATGAAGGAGGGAGACGAGAATGTGTTGCCTGGATCATTGATTGGACATTTACTTGTAAAAATCTTCTTCCTGCCAACCCTGACTACCGAGATCTGGTGCCACTGATATGTCTGCACTTTTCTCTCTGATGCTCTGAAGACGATACAGGCAACATAAACACCGCTGCACGTGACGCTAGTTAACACTATACTCGACAGCAGCTAACGTTAGCCTACCGCTAGCTAGTAGCTGGATTAAAAACGGTTAAAATGCTGACAGCTTAAACGGTGTAAAGTTAGACTGTGTTTTAGCCATCGGAAAAACAACACAGACGGTGCGTTCAATGAAACTGGTAAACTACAGCCTCGTGGTGCATTTGAAGTTATTGTAAATGTCCTTTTCCCACCTGGTGGTTGTTTTTGTCGTTCAACAGCAATTTACTAGTGAAATAAGTTATTGTTATTGTTATACATTATTATTAAATCATTTAATTTTGACCATATGGCCTTAGCAATAAACAAGCCGTTCTTTAATGTCACCGACTGTTGTTTAGTACCCTTTTTTTTTCTTTTCTTTTTTTACTTTCTTAAAAGATTAATTAATTACAGAGTATGTAATTAATTAGATTCATTTTTTTAATCAATTGACAGCCCTAGTTTAAAGAAATGCCCATAAACCAGAGCAAGTTTTTCTCCCATCCCGGAATGGCCCATCCCAACCTCCTCCGCAGCACTGTGCAGGAAGTTCTGGCAATGCGAGACTAACTATACTATGACTTTTTAATCACTTTTTTGACATACTATACTATGACTTTTTAATCACTTTTTTGACATACTATACTATGACTTTTTAATCACTTTTTTGACATACTATACTATGACTTTTTAATCACTTTTTTCGACATACTATACTATGACTTTACCAGACATTTTTTGAGGCATACCTGGCTTAAAACAGCAGCAGTCTCAGTTTTATAATTTAGAGGGAATTTCTATCAGTAGGGATTAGTTCTCTGGACTGGACTGGTTTAAAACATGTCTGATCACTAATTGAATTCTAATCAATCGCTATTATTAAGCTGTAAAGTTCCCGAAATCCCAGAATCTTAGCAATTTAGCTGATGAGGTTATCATAATCAATAGAAATGATGGCCAAGACTGTCAAATTACGATCCGGATTATAATCGAGAGGTAAAGCCCCTCCCCTTCCAGTGGACCCCATACAGTAGTAAACAACGAGAGACAAAACATTTGTTGATCTCGTTTAAATTGTGCCATGAATTACACATATGATGTATATACAGTATATATATATATATATATATATATATATATATAAAGTCCCAGTTTGTTGTAGGTTTGTCGTAGTACCACTTAGGTTTGTATGAAACGGCTTGCACAATCTACGTCATCTTGCTTTCTGCTCGGCTTGCTCGCTATTTAGCTAGTTTAGCTACGTTCCACAACACATGTAACGTTCATCTTACCGGATGGGTTTTATCCAGCGACTCTTTACCAGCCAGAAAAGCAAAAGAATGAGCAAGATGTCCGCTGCTCGTGTGAGTCACGTTAACGTGTGTTTTGTGTCACTTTGTGCCACTTGTGCGACTTTACAGCGGTTTTACGACAAACTAAGCCTTTCCTGACTTGCTGATTATTTATTTGAAATTGACAAACATCACAGGTGTTATTCATGGCTCAATTCAAACAGGATCAAATAATTATTTGCCTCACCTGTTCACTAGCGTTTATATTTTTTCTGAAAGAAGGTCTCATGGTGGTCCACCGGAAGGGGAAGAACTTTGCCTCTCTAGACACAGGAAATCTATCATGTCAGATTTGTTTGATATTTAGAAATATCCAACCAAGCTCGTGTGTTTTGCTGTGCAGCACAACAACAGCATCATTCACCGGGACCTGAAGGCCGAGAACGTTCTGATTAGCAGCAGCGGCTGCGTGAAGGTGGCCGACTTTGGATTCAGCACGCGGCTTTCGAACCGCGACGACACCCTCGACACTTTCTGTGGCTCGCCGCCCTACGCCGCCCCAGAGCTCTTCAGGGACGAGTGCTACCTGGGGCCCCCGGTGGACGTGTGGGCCATGGGGGTGCTGCTTTTCTTCATGGTGACCGGAACTATGCCGTTCCGCGCCGAGACCATGGGGAAGCTGCGGTGCTGCATCCTGAAGTGCGCCTACACCGTCCCTCCCTGGGTACCCGGCCCCTGCCAGAGGCTCATCAAGGGAATCTTGAAGGCGGTCCCCGCTGAGCGCTATGCCGTCGACCAGATGCTGGGCTGTGATTGGCTCCTAGCTGTGGAGTTTCCCTGGTCGTTGGTGGCGCCCGAACCGGCGAGCCCTCAGCAGAGCCTGCTGGACTCGGAGCGCGAGGACCTGGAGGAGGAGGTCCGGAGCTCGCTGGAGGAGCTCGGCTTCAGCACAGTGAAGCGGTGGAACGATCTGCCCAAAGAAAGCCGCAGCCCCGTCACCGGCGTTTATCGGATCCTGCTGCGCCGAGCCCAGAGGAGGAGGGGCTGCGACAGTCCCCCCGTGGTCCGAGGGATGGTGAGGGACCCCAGGAGGGAGGGGCTCCGGGCCTACAGGGGCCTCAGACACACCTCCAAGTTTTGTGTGCTTTCATGACAAAGTGGTAGAGTTCCGCACAGTTTTTATACAGACTTTTTTTTTTTTTTTTTTATACCAACATGATATTATTGGCAATAGGGATGTTTTTATTTTACATTTTTTTTATTTTTTTTACAGGAAAGTGTGTAGTTTTTACTGAAACATATATTTTTTTACAATTTTGTAGGATTTTATAAATATGTTTCACTTCCTTCAATGCAGCTTTTTGGGTTAACTAAGGTATACATGTATGTACTGTATGTTAAAGTGCCCATATTATGAAAAAATCACTTTTTCTGGGATTTGGGGTGTTATTTTGTGTCTCTGGTGCTTCCACACACATACAAACTTTGAAAAAAATCCACCCATGCTGTTTAGAGTGAGATACAGTTTCTGAATGTGTCCTGCCTTCAGTCTCTGGGTGAGCTGTTCAAAATCAGCACGGCTTGTGACGTCACAAGCCGAAACGAGCAGGCTAACCGCAACCATTAGCTCATAGCGTTAGCATGCTACCTCGTTCTCAATAGCAAAGCACTGCTACAACACACAAGTTCACCATAATCTACAAAAGAACTACTTACATGTGCGCCCTCATTTAGAAGTCTCCCAGCTAATCCTGCCTTGTAACTGAGCGAAGTTGTAGAAACAGCCTTTCTTTTACTGTCTATGGAGCTAGCTAGCTGACATGATCTACATCTGAGCTACTGGGCATGTGCAGTGCAATCAAAGATAGTACAGAAGAAGAAGAAGAAAAGAGGTCTCACTCTGTAGCTAAAACAGAGACCAGCTGAAAAGAGGATCTGCAGCAGTGAGAGAGAGCACTGCAGTACAACACAAATATGGTGTTTTTTGAAAATTAAACCATGTAAACCTATTCTGGTACAACCTTAAAATACAATTATGAACCTGAAAATGAGCATAATATGGCTGCTTTAAAGTGCCTGATGAAATTAAATAAAAGTAAAAGTTGTGAAAGAATCCATGATTTTTCCTTCTCAATTTAATATGATTTGAGTTGTCTGACTGAACTGTTTTTACGAGGATGTTGTGGGCCCTAAAATAAATGTATCATGAAACTAGACGACCTAAGGAATCCATTGGTTCCAATCATGCCATGCCAGTTTGTCGGGAAGATGGCTAAATAACGCTCCAAAATTTGGCGAGGGAAAAACTGTCAATGCCAACATTTAAAAGGGGTCCCTTGCCCTCTTACCTCAGGATATCTGAATGAAAAAGGGTTCTATGGGTACACAAGTCACAAGAGTGATCAAATGGTTATATGTTGCAACAAATCTCTCTAACAAATGATATCAACATCTTCTGCACAGAACTTTTGAGATTTAAGCATGAAAATGGCCATCATAAGAGTAATCAGAAAAAGGTTACATATATGTGGGCTGGACTGCTGTTTAGAATTATTATCCCAGTCGGGCCCTGCCTGAAGAGCTAAAAGTATCCAGTGTTTTAAAGAAGAAAAGCTATGTCAGAAAGAAACAACTTGTGTTTCCTCTCAGATATATAAAATAATCACAAATGCTCTTTAAAAGCTCCCAGAGCCAAACAGCATAAAAAAAAACAATTAGTTTACAATGATATTTTCTGTGCAATAACTCTTTTCATGCAAAATATGTGTGCACCTGATTTTGCCTTTTCAATCGTTTGGGGTTCACAGAGTGGGTTTAGTAAATATCAACATTGTATGCCTGTTACACTCAAACAAATCCTGTCTCTTGGAAAGTGAAAAGACTCCTATTGTGTAAGAAAAACGAAATAGTGGTGAGTCCGTGGTGTAAAAAAAAAAAAGGTGATGTGTCACGCAGCTGTCTGTCCATGTTGAGGCGCCGAGCAGGTGGCTGCCGCTGCACCCAAACACAGCTCAGCTCGCGTCTTTGTGCCTTGTTTGCCAAAGTTTCACTAAGTGCCTGCCAGTAAATAACAGTCCCGACAGCAGCTGGCAGGACACCAGACGATACTCGGGACCCCTTTCTTTCTCTCTCTCTCTCTCTCTCTCTCTCTCTCTCTCTCTCTCTCTCTCTCTCTCTCTCTCTCTCCCCATCGCCACAACCGGCCCAAACCAGCCAGACCCAAGCCCCGGCTGCCCCCCCGCCCATCCCCTAACGACAGATAGGCTAAGTTTAGTCACCAAAACGACTAGTTAAGTTTAGGGGGAACATCGTGGTTTGAATTAAAATACTCCCGAGGAACGAACATGCGTGTCCTGGGTGAAAGTATTAAGAATATATTATTATATTAGCCTAGATTTTTTAAGATTTAGCGTAATTTTGCCTAACTTCCGACCGTAGCTGTAACCCTTCTATCCAGAACCCCCCCCCCTCTGGCACTGGAAAACTGAGTGACCCCACACACACATACACACATACACACACACACACACACACACACACACACACACACCCGGCTCCTCCCAGCTCTGCCCTGGCCGACCCCCACCTGCAGGAAGCGGCAGATGGCGCGGCGTGGCCGCGGAGACATCTGCAGGCCGAACAATAGGCGCTGTGTGCGGACCGCTGGAGCTGATAGGCCCGGAGCGGAGCTATTGTGCGGGGCGCCATACACATGCAGATGAGGTCTGCTGGAGGAGGGACGCAAAGGGAGTTCTTTTTTATTATTTTTAACTGCATGGACAACAGCCAGCAGATGACAGGCCTTAGCGCCTCCAATGCAAATCTGCTGAGTTTAAAACTTTTGTTTAGATTTTTTTTTTTTTTTATAACCACCCCTTCCCTCAATCCCTCCCTCCCCTCCTCTCTGACCCCCTGACACACCTCCTCCATCCAAACACACACATGCACACAACTCACCATAACAACCCAGTTTTGCAAGAGAAAAGAAAAAAAAACGCATCACAACAGACATGTTATTTTTTTGTTTTGTTTTATTTAGCATTTTCCACTTACAATTTCAAACAGAAAGATATAACTTCCTTTGTTTCAAACATTGCTCCAACAGGATTTGGAACATCCAGAGTCAAATCTTTTTCATTTGCTTTACATGGCTGTCTTCGGTACATAAGTAAATGTTTATAAGACAATCTTAACAAATTCTCATCTCATTTTTAACATTAACTTCATTTAGCCATTTTCTAAAGTGAAACCTTTAGAGAATAAACTTTGTTATCCATCGTTTTTTTTTTAAGTTTTAGAATAATATTTATAATTGTTACATTTCTAAAGTGAAACCTTTAGAGAATAAACTTTTCTGCGATGTTTTTTTTTTTTTTTACGTTTTAGAATATTATTTGTCATTGTTAAATTTCTAAAGTGAAACCTTTAGAGCATTAAGACAATTCTGGAAAGTGGGAAACATTTCCGCTGTTTGCAACTGTTGTCGTGTTGCTCAGCGATAAGAGGACGTCTTTTAAAAAAGTCCCTTTTTTTAAGAACGCCTCTGTCTCAGCACCGCTTCTTCTCCTGCTGCGCGTGCTTCGGGGTGCGACGTTTGCTCTGCTGGGGGGGGGGGTACCCCCCACAGGACGCACAACTCGCATCTCCTTCCTCTCCAAACCTCATCCGCACAAAGAATGAGGGTCGATGCGTCGCTCTCGTGGCATACCTGACTCTCGTTCACATAAAGAATGAGAGCCATCTTGGCATGGAAGGGACGAGAGGCGACGGTTCACGGGGGCCCCCCTGGGGCCGGCGCCGTGCTGCCTGGACGGGGGAATCCTCCTCAGGAGTGTCCAGGGATGGGCAGAAACAGGCTCGTCCTGTTCATCAGGATGAGTATTTCCAGATGAGAAGCTTTACAGCATCTGAGCAAAAAAAGATCGAGAGGAGCCCGGATCAACGCTCGGGGAGGCTGATCTCAGGAACCCAGTCGTTCAGACGGCGGCTCTCCTCACAGAACAGGTGCAGCTTCTCCAGAGCAGGGTCCTCCCAAGACCCATCAGCTGGGTTCTGTTCACACAGGGAGAGGAAAGAGGCTTTAGTCACACAGTTCCGTCAGAAAGCATCACATAGAAACCCCTTCTGAAGTGATTTAGAGTCACGTAAAGTTTGTTATCTGAGCTCTACATACCGTGATGAGGACGCAGTGGGCATCTTCGAGCGGCTCCGCCTTGTCGCCGACAATCTCAGCCAGACGCTGCATGTCGCTCACTCTGACGATGCTGATGTCGTTGTCGAAGCAGAAGGACTGGATGAGGGTGAAGTGGATCTGCAGAGCGATGTCACACTGGAACTCCTCGTCCATTGCCAGGACGCAGAAAGACACACTGTCCGGGTCACTGTGGAGACAATAAGAAAAGAACTATGAGATTTCGTGCCAAAATGATCCAAACTATCTGATATGATTGATTGAAAATGCAGTAAACTGTACATCTTCAGCTGAGAGTTTCATACTTACAGATTCATAACTTTTGCGCACTCGTAGACACCGACGGTGAGGGAGTCGTTGTCTTTAGCGGACACCAGGACCTCCTCCAGGGCTTGGCCGGTGCACTGAGCACGCTCGGCGGGTTTCTGGATCAGAACTTCCTCGAGAGTCATGATGATGAACAGGATGAAGATATTCCGCAAAGGGAGAGCTTAAGAAACGTTTGGTCAGAGAGTAGAAATCCGAAAGGGAGCAGAGTGCTTTCAGATCTGCAGCCTCTCTCTTTTATACTCTCCAGCTCGTGCGGAGCAGTGAAAGCGCTGCGCCCTGATTGGCTCACGCTGAATGGTGTATTGGTATGATAATGCTATTGTCACACTCCGGCTCGTGGCAGATTGATGGGGGTCATCGAGCCGCGCACGCTCCCCCTCTGAGGGCACGTAGCAGCCTGGCCTGAAAACTAAAAATAGCTTAATTAAAAAAACTAAGTTTGATCACTCTGCAGAACTTGATGCAAATTAGAGAAAACACAGCCAGCCGGTGATTCGAATTGCATGCAGACATGCATGCATGTGATGCTGAACATCAAGTGCATTTTTACATGCATTTAAAAGAACTCTTAAAACGCACAGACGCTTATTGTTGTCCTTTTTGTAAACGCAAAAACGATTTATAGACTAGTTTTAGCCTCATTTAAAGCCACATTTCAAACTTCAAAACATTAAATATGAACTAAAACTGAAAGAAAACTCTAAAAACTTTCTTGCATTTGAGGTTTTTGGGGACAGTATTCCAGCTGCACCATGGAGAAAGTGTGACTGGCCCCCTCCCCCCTGCAGCAGAGAGAAAGGGCAGGTGGATGATGCCATCTGTGGACTAGAGGCTGACCATAAAACGGCCCCATTGTGCGCACAGAAGCCCTCTATTATCGCAGTCCCCCATACAAATGCAAATGACCAGCGCGTGCCAGAACGCTGTGCGTGCTGCGCAATCTGCGCTACTGGCCCATGCTGACCACGTGGACATCATCAGCTGTCCAGCAAATCCTTGCTCGGTTTTTATTTATTTACTCTGGGGAGTTCCGGGGCCACACGGACTGAATTCTATAGGACAACTTGTTTATAGAAAAGTTGATTGCACATGTGTTCGTTATTTGGTGTGTAGATGCAGCAAATGTCTTCTGTGATTTCATTTAAAGCTATTTCTATTAACTTTGTGTTCATTTTCAGTCACTTTTACGCACGACGGAACTTGTACGCACTGCTCTGTTTGGTTCTATTCAGTTTGGTTTAGTGGTTTAGTATTTAGTGTGTACATCGACTAAATGTCTGTGCCTTTAAATAAACTATTGTTTCTTACAATCATCTATTCATTTCCGATCACTTTTTTACGCACGACGAAACTTTTACGCACGGCTCTCGGTTCCACTGGCAGAGCAGTGTGTCCCTAACAGCTCGTGCTGTCTCTAGTTTATCTGCATAATAATTCCAAAACCCATCTTGCATCAGGTCAGGCCTGCTGCCACTGCTGCGTAAACAGAGGATGGAGGAGGGGCTGGAGTGGAGAGGCTGTGCAGGAGACACAGGTTGGCGGTGATTGATTCAGCGCTATTGTTCTGCAGAAGGCAGAGCGGCAGATGGAGTACTGTCACTACGAAGGGACCCCCCCCCCCCTCCTCTCCTCTCTCCTAAACCCAGGTCAACCCCGACCCCAGGGCCCGCCCATCTTTTGTCTACAAGTCTCCACATTCGCTGCTCTGTTGTCTGAGTTTTGATTAAATTTGAATGCCAAAGGGAAGAGCTCATGGTCTAAACTTTGACAATGAAAAGTGTTATCTCCAAAAGATGGCATGGCAGATCTTTAAAATCATTTTCAGTTTGAGCAGTAAACGCGCGCAACAATGCCGAATGTGTGTTTTTGTCCAACAACAAAAGTCTTATCTGTGCATTGCTGCAGCAACAACATTATTTGTTGATTTTCTACATCGCTTTCAGTTGCTGTCCACGTGCTGCAAAGTCATCAGCACATCAGCTGGCCGAGAGGCTTCTTACATTTGGGCCAAAGTTTGGTTTGCATGCAGCTGATGGAGACTCAACCCCTGAGCTATATTAGGAAGGATCAGCTTGCATGGCCACAGGCCAGGCGCGTGCAAATCGATACCGACCTATTGTTGCTGAAGCACATCTGCCAGACGGAGACCTCCCCGGCAGCGCGCGACAGGTGTTGGTGCTACAAAGCTCTTTTTCTGGTGACCTGCGGCGAGAAGCCCTGGATCTCTCTGTAAGGATAGACAGCTGAAGGATAAGATGCTTAGATTTGGCTTTGTGGTGTGTGCAAACATGACTCGAGTTTAGAGGAAATAGGCGAATAGTAAAATTATTATAACCTTTATTTGTTCAGGGAGGAATATTGACAATGACGCCCTGGTTACAGAACAAATAAAAAATAATAAAAACAATCCCCAAATGACAGTAAATAATATGATCATAAAAAACAATATCATAAAACAATACCAACATTAGGCCTACAATATGTAAAACCTATGAAAGAACAAGGAAAAAGAGATGTATAAGAAGTACAAAAATATATAGCCTAATATTTTTAATTCATCAAATACGTGTTTTTGAGCCATAAAACACCATAAGTGTGATTAAGCTCAACTTCTGCGTTCGGATTTTGTTTTTACCTCAAAACTTTTAAATCATATTTCGAGCGGATTGAACTGCCAGGACGCCTAGCAGGTGCTGTCTGACTTCCTTTGTCCCCCCCCCCTCCCTTCCCTTCACCTTCCCCCCGGGGACAGATGGTGTCTCTCGGTTGCCATGGAGAGTGATGCGCACAGAGAGATAAAGCACGCAGGCATCTCCAGATGCCACGCGCCTAAAGTGAGTACCGGCTTTAGGCATGCAAAGCAGCGGCGCGTGCCACTGCCCAATCTACAAAAAAAAACAAAAAAAAACGGTGCGTGCAGTGAAAATTCGTCATGAGTTATAAAAAGTCTGTCTGACATCCAATGCAATTAAGATGGATGGTATCTTAGCATTATGACACATAAAGCAGTACCAAACTGCAGGTACCAACCACTGAATTTACCAAATCTCCAAAATGTTATTTTTATGGCAGATGATCTGGACAAAAGTGGCCTTTGCAAACATTCTGTAACTTCTAGAGGCATTTGAAGGACCATGCCAGTGTTTTTGCAAATTTTAGCGGACCATGTGTACTTGTGTGTGCATGCTGTATAACATTTTGAATATATTTCTCCAGGTAGCCTTGGTTTCCATTACACTACGGGGACATTCAGAGGTAAAATCTGACCAACTTTAACCTTATGCTGCGTTCCAGGTAACCCGAAACCCGTGTTTTCACAACCTTCTACCTGTGAAAGTGCCCTGAAACGGCAGTCAAACCCGTAACTTACTACCCGTGAACTCGTACCACACACATAAACAACAACGGCGACCCCTGTTGATGCTGTACAGACGCCGGTGATTAATGGTGAGAAATAGAAATAAATGGACATAAATAGGCAACGTAAAGTTATTCCGCACATTGTAATCACAACAATACACATACGATTGTGTACTACTACAGGTTATGTTTATTAAATGAAGCCCAAAATATGTTGCCGACTGGAAATCGCTAGTATCAGCTAGCTAGCTAGCTAACGTCAACGGTAGGTAGCCACTAGCTAACGCTAACGCTAACGCTAACGCTAGCTAGAAGGGTTTGTCGTGACTTTGCCTGGAACGCTACCAAGTCGTGAGTCGTGACTTGAAGTCGTAACTTACGGGCTAAAAATTGTGTCTGGAACGCAGCATTAGATAAGGCACTTCAAGAACAGTCAGAGAACAATATTGAATTCAGACTTTATTGTGGAGGTTTTACAGAAAAATAAAAACACAATGCAGTGAAAAAGTCATTTATTTTGACATTAAATATAGCTGAAGTAAAAACCTTCAAGAATTCGAAGAACATGTTGTGTTTTGCTGTTGTTTTGTTGCACATTTCCAGATTTAAGGTCAGATTTGCAGATGCATTTCCATACCACCGTCCAGTCAGGCATTAATTTTCTGTACAGTAGGAAATCAAACAACCGACTCTTAAAAGTTGAATCCATCGCAGTGAACATCAAATCCGCAAAAAAAAGGGCCACAGGTGAACATTTTATTTAAGTTCTGAGTCAGAATTAAAGTCAGAATTCGGACTTTAAATTAAAATCCAAATACACATGTGGCCCTAATCCTCTTCCATAGAAATCAATGGCTGCATGGAATGTAAAAATAAATAAATAAAGATATCTAAAATCTACAACACACAACGGCATGGCTGCAAAATGTTCAGCTGAAAAGTACTGTAGATATGAACGTAGAAGATCTTGTACAGTATGGTCCTCGTTTGAATTGGTTAGCTTCTAGAACTCTGAGGACTTTGACGACAACGGTGTGGTCTTCCTGTGTGGTTTAATTATCCCTGTAAGATGAGGAGGGTTTCTACATCAGATCCTTTGAACCAAAGCTTCCCCCGACTTTCTAAGACTTTTCTATAGGCACGCGTCCCCGAGGGCGGGGCGGGGGCTACAGGCCTCTTGTAGCCATTGTGCCCCCAAAACGGCCAATCAGAGAGTGAGCGTGTGCCGGGCTCTGCAGTATAAAATGCTGGCAGATTTTCAGAGGCAGCACACAAAACACTCCTCTCTGGACTTTTTGGACCACATCAGCTGAACTGAATCTAAAAACATCACCATGCAGTCTCCTGGGAAATCTCTGAAGGAAGCTCTGCTCTGGGCTCAGAGCGAGGATCGACTCACCGCTGGAGTCTATGAGAGCGCTAAGATCATGACTGAGTAAGTACACTAAACGTGACTTCAATGGATGTCAGGATGTAAGATCCCTTTATTGCCATTGCATTTGCAAACAATGAGATTCAGGCGCACCACCTGAGATGGTGCTCAAAAATATAATATAAAAAATAACTCCTGTTGCGATTTCACACTATGCATCCAATTGAATTGACTTGAATTATACTTTAAACATACTGTACATTAAATGTACATTCAATATACCTATCTCACATGCACACACATGCAACTCACATACACAATTGTCAACGTATGCATGTTAAAAGGGTAAAAAAAGTGTTGTGTGTTGCACCATTTGTAATGCCATAGGACTATAAAATAGGTCCTATGTTGTAATAATATAGGATTATTAAATAAAATAGGAAATAGGCATCCTCTCCTCTTCTGAAACAGCCAACATGATTAACATTAAACAGCAGCTGCTAACGAGAGATTTCTTTTCTTATTGTCTCCACAGTGACCCGGACAGTGTGTCTTTCTGCGTCCTGGCCATGGACGAGGAGTTCCAGTGTGACATCGCTCTGCAGATCCACTTCACCCTCATCCAGTCCTTCTGCTTCGACAACGACATCAGCATCGTCAGAGTGAGCGACATGCAGCGTCTGGCTGAGATTGTCGGCGACAAGGCGGAGCCGCTCGAAGATGCCCACTGCGTCCTCATCACGGTATGTAGAGCTCAGATAACAAACTTTACGTGACTCTAAATCACTTCAGAAGGGGTTTCTATGTGATGCTTTCTGACGGAACTGTGTGACTAAAGCCTCTTTCCTCTCCCTGTGTGAACAGAACCCAGCTGATGGGTCTTGGGAGGACCCTGCTCTGGAGAAGCTGCACCTGTTCTGTGAGGAGAGCCGCCGTCTGAACGACTGGGTTCCTGAGATCAGCCTCCCCGAGCGTTGATCCGGGCTCCTCTCGATCTTTTTTTGCTCAGATGCTGTAAAGCTTCTCATCTGGAAATACTCATCCTGATGAACAGGACGAGCCTGTTTCTGCCCATCCCTGGACACTCCTGAGGAGGATTCCCCCGTCCAGGCAGCACGGCGCCGGCCCCAGGGGGGCCCCCGTGAACCGTCGCCTCTCGTCCCTTCCATGCCAAGATGGCTCTCATTCTTTATGTGAACGAGAGTCAGGTATGCCACGAGAGCGACGCATCGACCCTCATTCTTTGTGCGGATGAGGTTTGGAGAGGAAGGAGATGCGAGTTGTGCGTCCTGTGGGGGGTTCCCCCCCCCCAGCAGAGCAAACGTCGCACCCCGAAGCACGCGCAGCAGGAGAAGAAGCGGTGCTGAGACAGAGGCGTTCTTAAAAAAAGGGACTTTTTTAAAAGACGTCCTCTTATCGCTGAGCAACACGACAACAGTTGCAAACAGCGGAAATGTTTCCCACTTTCCAGAATTGTCTTAATGCTCTAAAGGTTTCACTTTAGAAATTTAACAATGACAAATAATATTCTAAAACGTAAAAAAAAAAAAAAACATCGCAAAAAAGTTTATTCTCTAAAGGTTTCACTTTAGAAAATGTTAATGTAAAAATGAGATGAGAATTTGTTAAGATTGTCTTATAAACATTTACAGACATGTCAAGCAAATGAAAGATTTGACTCTGGATGTTCCAAATCCTGTTGGAGCAATATGAAATTTAACAATGACAAAAAAAAAAAAAACACAGAAAACACAGAAAAGGTGTTAAAATTAAAATAATTATGAAAGTGTGTGAATCTGAAATATAAAATAATATGAAGAAAAATAAATGAAAATGTAGTACACTTTTCACTCCCGCTTTATTGCGGCTATGTTAAATGAAATAATATGTTTACTGGATATCTGAGTTTTTGTGAGATGAAAACAACATAAATAAAATGGTTGAATTCAACATTGCCTTCTGACTTTTTCATCGAAAGGTTGAAGTCTGTACACCTTTGACTCTCTGAGCCCTTTTTGGGGAGTTCTTTAAACGTTTCCTGTACTTTAACATCTTGACCAACACTGCTGCAATCAGTCTGCAATTTCAAACAACAGCAAACACATCAGGTCTTTATGTTTCTACCTCTTTGCACGTTCACATCCATTCAGCTTTGGAGAGTCTTTGATTTGGAATACTCTAAAGTATTTGCTGCCTTGAAGTGTATGCTTTAACAAATCAATGCTGTTGTTTGGAGGCAAGGCATGAAATATAGTGCAGTGTGTGACATTTATGTATTTCAGAATTATTATTTAAGTACAGGAAGAGGATTAGGAGAAGCAGAGGATGGGAAACACGTATTCGAGTTCTGACTGTAAAGTCAGAACTCAGACACATTTTTCACATTGGCCCTAATCCTCTTCCGTATGTTAGGAATGAGAGCAAAGACAGTACTATACATCTAGTGATAGACACATTTCAATTTGTCCAACTTTTTTTATTTAAATTTTAACAATAACTGACATACAACAGCAAAAGCAGCAAAGCATAGTTAAAACAGTAAACACTGTCTACATTAAAACAATGTAGACCCATGCACACTGACGTGTGTGTCTGTGTGGGTGCGTGCGTGGATTGAAAACAAAAAAAAAGGGGCAGCTGGCGTCAAGTGGAGCAGTCCAGAAGGAGCTCAGTCCTCCAAGTCAGGAGATAAGCTGAGGGAGTCAACGAGTTCTAGGAAAGGGTTCCATGTCTCTAGGAATGTTGAGATAGAGCCTTTCAGAGAACAAACTGTAGAGCACTTCTTTAATCCAGCGGTCGTGTGTAGGGGGGCGGGAAAGCTTCCAGTTGAGCAAGATCAGTCTCATATGTGTGTACATATGAGTGTGGTTGGCATTAGACTGGTTACACCTGTTACAGGCGTCCCGGACAGTGGAGTATATTTTATATCATTTTTTCCCTCCTCTTTTTATGGAGACGGATGTCATCTGAGGGCTGCGCAACAGACGAGTGACAGTTCTGTCATTCAGCTGATTAGATTAACGGACCACACACGGTGGCAGCTCATTGCTCTTCCAATTTATAAACCTTTTTTATTTTCTCATAAACATTCCCACCATAACCACTGCCTAAATTAAGATGACATATTATGCAAGCACAGTTGCAAAACCAGGCTTCCTTTTACAAGTTTGAAGGGATTAAAATGTGATATTTTACTTTCTTGCCGAAAGTTAGGGAAAAAAAAGATTCACTCTCTTGTCTCTAAATATGCAGCTATGAGGCAGCAGGTGGTTAGTGTAGCTTAGCTTAGCATTAGAGCTAGAAACAGTCAGCGGTGCTGACACAGAGACTCTGGGACAAAAGTGCCTTTACTTAAGCAAAAAAGGTTGATTTTTATTGACCTAATCTGGGCTGTACTTTAGCATTATGCTAATTCCGCTGCTCACTGTCAACACAGAGGAGCAAAATATTCCAGAATCCTGCAGCAACTTAGCATCTGAAGCAACTAAAGCCGCCTACTTGTGATAGGCGGCAAAACCGCTTTGCGCCGGACGTTCCATTGATTTCCTGTGGGGAGAGCGGTGGCGGCCAACTACGCACTGCGCGGATTTGCCGCTGTGCGCTACGCTCAAAGTTCAAATTATTTCAACTTTGACCTAGTTGCCGCTGACCTTTCGAAAGCGCAACCAATGAGATGACAGCATGTCGTTACCTAGCAACGGCAAATAGCTGCCTTTGCTCTGCACCCTACCTAAAAATTGCATATCATGTGTAGGCGGCTTTAGCATCTGATAAGATGTTCTGATCACAATGACTCTGCGCTGACTTTGTGACTCAAGATCACATTACACCTGTTCTTGCCTCCCTTCATTGGCTTAGAATACATTTTAAAATTCTGTTGTTCGTTTTTTAAAGCTATTTATGGTCAAGTCCCAAGCTTATATCGCTGAACTACTGAAGCCGCATGCTCCTCTGAGGTCATTAAGGTCTGCTGACCAGCTACTCCTTGTTGTCCCTAGAACGCGGCTCAAAAATAGGGGCGATCGAGCATTCTCGGTCGTGGCCCCAAGGCTGTGGAATGAATTGCCTCTACATGTCAGATTGGCCCCCAGCCTTCACATTTTTAAATCACGAGTTGTATTCTGCATTTTCATTTTCCAGTTTGTTACTTGTTTTAAATGTTCGTTTTGTTACTCGTGTGTTTATAATCTGTCCTAAATCATGTCAATGTCCAGCACTTTGGTCAACCTGGCTGTTTTAAATGTACTTTACAAATAAAGTTGGATTGGATTGGATGATGGTGCTCGCATTGGAAGGGACGCTGCAGCTTAATGAAGGTGATCTTTTGCTCCCGGCACACGCTGGTTTTTGTCTTTTCTTTCTCTCGTTTGTGATTCAGAACCTTTAAGAGGCTTTTGTGTCTTTGGATTCAAACTCTAAAGTCACTCTGACCCGCCCGCATGTTATCTGTCACTGCAAACTGTGGTGGAGTCAACAGCTGCTGCAGCCCCCACGCCCCACTGTGACACACATCACTCCTCTCTCTCTTTCTCTCTTTCTATTAAAGTACTCATTACAACTTGATATAATGCAATGTTTCACCAGAATAAAAACAACAGACCAAAGAAAAAGAAGAGCGACTGATTCTGAGTCTACACAGTTGTGACTATGACTAAAACCTGCTCCAGCTTCACCATTCACTTGTGCTAACACTAACCCTCAAAAAAATTGACCAAGCAGGTCCGGCTGAAACGCAATTACCCCTTTAAATCTCCACGGCAACCAACCCAGCACTCACTCCATCTGCTATCCAATTAAATGATGAGGATAAAGGGAGAGAGAGGAGGAGGAGGAGTAGGAGGAGGAAGAAGAGGCAGTGTGCCTGGCACAAGCCTGCTGCCATTCATCCATTCAGGACCAAATCATGAGTGAGAGCAACATCCCCCCAACACCAACACAACACAGTCCCTGCAGGATGGAGCTACACCCACTGACAGTAACAGCAAACCTAAAGGGTAACTTTGCTATTTTTTCAACCTGGACCCATGTTTTTGTGTCTAAGTGACTGATGGGAACAACAATCTTTGCAGTCGGCAGCAGCGACAACTAAGCTACAAGCTACAATGTAACACTAATGAGCAATCGCGTTTTGCCACTGACATGCTCAGATTATAATTCTAAGTGTCTGAAAACATTATGGAAAGGATCCCTGCAGAGGTCGAACTAGGGATGCACCGAATCCAGATTTTTGGGGTTCGGCCAAAAACCGAATCCACTGGTTAAGATTCCACCGAATCCTACTCCCATCCTCAGTCCATTAACACAGTAAACACATTAATGAATTAAGCAACGTCCACAGTAGTGTATTTTTCATTTTATTTTTATTTTCGACTTGAATGGCCTTCTTTTGACTGAAAGTACTGCCAAACAACAACTTTTTCTGCTCACGAGTTCCATTTTCACTTTCTCACAGCCTACTGCATTGAACGGTCCACCTACGTAAACACCTTCCCGTAATCAACGGCGCCGTAATCAACGGCGCCGTCATTACGTCAACTAGCGTAGGGTTTGGTTCGGTGGAAAAGAATTCTAAGGTTGGGCAGAAACCAAACCCCGTCAAAAAGCCCAATATTCGGCCAAATCCGAAACGGAATCTTGGGTTCAGTGCATCCCTACATGAAATCGCTTTCGGCAAAATCACCAGACTCCATTTAAATTAACTGTAATTTTATCATCGTAAAACACACTTCATTCAAAGTCAACAGAAACAAAATCAAAAGCCGTTTTGGTTTGTTTCCAACAATCACCACTCTGGTTTGGTTGAAATAAACCCTTAATTCACCCATTTACATGTGAACATATGCTGGCTCTTTATACGCTCAAAGTACTGTTTATTTAAATGGAGTCTGGTGAGTTTGGCAATTGGGATTTTGGAGCCGTTTCTGGTTAAACAAAAAGGATCTTACTCTTTAACAAAAAGGTTGACCTCTGCAGGGATCCTTTCCATAATGTTGTCAGACACTCAGAATCTGAGTCTGTCAGTGGCAAAAACAGCACTTTTAGTGGACGGAAATTGGAAATTGGCCATTTGCCCTGTAGCATTACATTGTAGCTTGGTTCACGGCTGCCGGTCACAGTATTCTCGCTCAATACTGGACCAATTTCAAAGATTTTTGTTCACATTAGTCACTAAAGGCTGATTTATGCTTCTGTGTCGAATCAATGGCGTACCCCTGCAGACCACTCTGCGTCGCTGCGAACCCCCCTCCGAGCTTTCCGCCGTAGCTCGACGTGCACCTCCAAAAATGTGTAACTTTGCGTCGAGGCGACGCAGACTGCAAGGACTGTGATTGGTCAACTTGTCCTGTGTGTTGATAGTCGGTGTTTCAAGCAGCCTACTGTGGGGAGTAGCAACATGCTAGTTCACTGACATAAGCTTTGCAAATAAACTCAAGACATATTTGGGTTATGATGACGGGGTTATCCGTTTGTAAAGTGTCTATATGTCAGTAACGTTTTGAAATTAGCACTTCGCCAGCAAGTAGTACTTTGTGGGCAGTTGTGCTAAAGTTTGCTTGCTAACATAACATAAACTGGCTGGCAGACACCTGGCAAATAACCTCAGACTTATCATCCCCTAGCGTTGTGAATGCACCGCGATGCAAAGCAACCCAGACGCAGAACTCCGAAAGGGTCACGACGGCGAAGGAGCGACGGCGAAGGAGCGACGGCGTAGCTACGGTTGACGCAGAAGCATAAAACAGCCTTTAGTCACCAATGCATGGGAAAATAGGGTCCAGGTTGGAAAATACCGAAATTATCCTTTAAGCACATCTGTAAATATGTGCTATAAGGTGAGATGAGAACATCAATACCATTCTCATGTTTGTAAGTGAAGTAGCCTACAGAGGTGGATTCAGGCCATGGTTAGCTGAGCTTAGCATAAAGACTGGAAGCAAGGGGAAACGGCTAGCCTGGCTCTGTTTGAATAAAAAAAAAAGAAAATAAGCCTGCCAACACAGCTTAGAAAGCTCACAGAGTAACTGTACACCAGCAGAAAAGTAAAAATGCTTGAATTGTCTGTCTGAACTGGCTCACCCTGAGCAACCTCGGCTGCCCTCTGTGTCAACCCCAGTCATAAAGAGCTCTGCTGCTGCAGCCACATGCTGCTTCTCAAGTGTCCTTTCAACATAAGAGCCTCCTCCTCCTCGCAAAACCTTCTCTGTGTGCCATAGAGCTGCAGCAGATGGTACTGACGGGCTGCAGGCTGAGTGTGTGTGTGTGTGTGTGTGGGCGTGCTCTCAGTTTGTTGGTGTTTTGGTTGAGCAGGTTGCCTAGGGTACTGGCATCAGCATCCCCTCCACAGCTCAAATTAATTTTTTAGCAACAATTTCTTTTTATATATCTATTTATTGTTAGTGCCGCACACATATTTACACTGAAATATTCAAACTCCATTTCCCACTGTTTTTAAATCCACAGCACACAACTCCCATATATATATATATATATATATATATATATATATATATATAATTTTTTTAACTTGTTTGTCGGAACAAGGTGAGTTTTTAAAGATGGATTCACAGTTGAAGAGTTTCAAAGGTTAATGTCTGCTGACTCGCTCTGTCTGATAACTATGCTAATATAGTTTTTAACTATGCTAATATCACCCTCCTTTATTACCATAAGCCTGCTGCTGCTGCAGGTCACAGCTGACTCGGGGTCAGACCCAGACCCAGACCCAGACACACACACACACACACACACACACACACACACACACACACACACACACACACACACACACACACACACACGCGTGTAACTGTGCATGTACATTCAGTCAGATCTGTGTATATGCAGTCATCAGCTGTCGATGCTAATTTCTGTGTCTGATATCCATCAGTTAGGCCTGTGTCAGCTCGTGATGAATCTAATCACTAATCACAGTGACAAACCTGCAGCCCCTCAGGACACTCCTCTCTTACTCAAAGACATTGTAGTATTCCTTCAAATGCTTTGGTTTTCATTTGTTTTCATAATTCAAAACATTCACAAAATAATCCAAACATTATCATTTTGCTATTAAAGTGAGAACGTGTATATACAATTCTAAAGTCTTCAAAATAAAAATTGTGTATTTTGAATACCAAGGCATTATTCCAAGCTAATTAGATAGTTAGTTGGAAGTAAAAGTACATTTGTTTGTAGCCTATTTGATTTTATCTTCACAGGTAACCAGAGTGTAAATAAATATGAAGACCAAGTGTTTGGGTTTGTTTACGTCCACAGTTGCAGCTTGTAAACACAAAGTGGGCTCAGAGAGCGAACACACACACACACACACACACACACACACACACACACACACACACACACACACAGCCAGCTGTTGCCAAAACACTGGTCTGCTTCTCCATTCAATGTGGGGGCTCTCAAGGGCATTGTTCAGAAACAGCAGCAGCAGTGTGTGTGTGTGTGTGTGTGTGTGTGTGTGTGTGTGTGTTTTTGAGATAGCCAATACGGCAGGATATGAATCTTGAGTTTTAAAGTTCATTATTGGTAACAGTAGTTTGACCCCTTAAAAATAAATAAAATAATAAATCTAACTGAAGTTCCACTCACGTTTTGCACTAAGCTTTTTTGCAGAGCTTTTGAACCCATATCACACAAGATGAAGATAAGATAAGATGAAGGCTTTGCAGATTGTTGTGCATGCAAGATGCAAATGAGACCAGAATCTCAATCACGATCTGCATTTCACACATCAGCTGGGTTCTGTTTACCATGGTCTCCACACTTGAGACTGAGTCACTTAGATGTATCTGTGTGTATATGTAGTCTGTGTGTGTGTGTGTGTGTGTGTGTGTAGAACCAGGAACCAGATCAGATGGCTAAGTGTGCTTGTACTGCCCCCCCCCCACACACACACTGCACTCCCTCACCAAAACAAAACTCAGACAAAAGCGACAGCCAACATTTCTACACCCTCATCAATGGGCACAAAGAGCAGAGAAACGACGGGAGGGGCCCTGCACAAAAGGTGCGCCGAGACCCCGGCCCTCTCTCCTCCTTTGTGCTGGAGAATGGCGAGGTCCAGGAGCAGCTGCTGTTGGCTGCACGGGACATTCGAGACGGTCCCTTTCACCCAAAAAACAAAGTCTGGAGCTGTGAGTGTGCAGGCTGCATGGCTGCAGGGGCGAGGAGGGAGGGAGGGAGGGAGGGGGGAGGCTGTATACAAAACGAAAGGCACACTTTGCCTGATCACCTTAGAGCTGACTCCCCATTCATCCTGCAGATCAGCATCAGGGTGGGGGGTGGGGGGTTTAAAGTGAAGGAGGAAACCTTTAAAGTTGACGTGTCACATCAGTCACAGCACAAAGGAGTCCCCGAGGTCTGCCATATGGAGCAGGCACATCATCTGTTCAGGAAGCACTCAAAAGAAATCTATAGCCCGAGCCAATAGGAGTGCAAGCTTTGCACCTTTCTCTACCCAGCGACACATCTCTGGTTTGTGATTGGACGTTAGAGGTGTTGTCATTAACACAGTGTCTCAATTAGCCGGATAGGTAGGAGGGCACTTTGTAGATTTTAGTGCTTCAGGATGCTTTGTGTGTTTGATTTCCTCTCTAAAATGTGTCTAAAATCAGTTGTTTAGCATGTTTTCAAGGCAGGTTTCCACGATTCATTTTTGGCATCACTTTTATTTGAAATGCTCTGTTTCTCACAATAATAATCTTTGTTTGCTTTTCTCAATCGATAGTAGACATCAAACAACTGCCAAATGTCATTCAAAGCTATATATGACTTGAGAATATATTTGGGTAACACATAATATCTTTGTTGAACATCAAAGCATGTAAACCTATTCTAGTAGACCCTAAGAGTACAAATATGACGCGGAAAAGGAGTATAATAGGACTTTTTGCTCCGCTGTATTCTCCTCAGATACCAAATAAAAGAGTAATTTCATGACAGAACGGAATAAATCAATAAGAAAAAAAAACAATGCATCTAGCAAGACTAAAACCAAGCTCCAGAATTAGAAACATATCACTTCTTCATTTAAAAATAGAAATTTAGGCTGGCAGCTTATTCTGAAACCCACTGTCACTACATCAATAAATCTGATTGTTTTCTTATGGACATTCATAGCATACATCTGCCTCGTTTAAAAAAATAAATTAAAAAAATGACAATGTTATTTGATGCACCTAAAGAAGACACATGTTTCTGCATAAGGAGGCAGTTTGGGGTTGTGGATGGGTCAAACCAACACAGGACTTTCACCCAGGAGACAGGGCTTTGTGTCCCGTTTGAAAATAAAACTAGACAGCAGGTTTATGAACGTGATATTCAGCGCCACGTGCGTAACTGGAAGTGAAGAAACGTCTGATTTTTTTTTTTTTTCCAAACCACAATCTATTTTCATAACTTAACTAGAGGGTAGGAATAAATGACTCATATCGTTGCATGGTTTGGAGGACTTGTTGGAGAGGACAGCACTGTTACAGCGCCCCTCGGTGGCATTAGACTTCAC
This sequence comes from Sander lucioperca, assembly GCF_008315115.2. Classification (NCBI taxonomy): domain Eukaryota; kingdom Metazoa; phylum Chordata; class Actinopteri; order Perciformes; family Percidae; genus Sander; species Sander lucioperca. The sequence goes on along the minus strand of NC_050186.1, from coordinate 26,967,274 downwards.
TGACCCATGTGGAGGAAACTCACCATCCAGCTGCACAACAAACAGTATAGAGGTATAGTGGACAATAATGAAAAAACTATGTGAAAATGAATAAAACTAAAATTTTGTTTTTTAGGCCTATACATAGCCTACTTAATAGCATTTCCGGTAACAAGCTTTTGATTTGATTAGGATCCCCATTAGCTGACGCAGAACATCAGCTACTCTTCCTGGGGTCCACACAAAAATAGAAAACATTACACAACATATAAGACATTTTCAGACAAAACAGCCACATGATATAAACAAATTTAAATAAGAGCAGTATAACTAGCATTATTCCTTCTTGCAAATATAACTATACATATTCCTCTTCATATACTCTTATAAACATTTCAATCAGGAGAGACTTTGTTGCTGATATGCAAAGATGTATTGTACATGAGCATAACATGAAATGTACAGTCTTTGGGGATTAGACTCCATCGTTAAAAATATTTTAAAGGGGTAGAGAAGCCAGACATACACCCCCCCGATGGAGCCTAGACACTAGTGATGGTGGAGAAGGAACCCAGAGACCGAACGAAGGAGCTGTCTGCCGGAAAGGGAGTCAGGGTGTCGTGGTTGACGATGACCGGAGGTGGAAGGGGAGGAGCAAGGTTGCACGTTTGCCTGAAAAGACAGCTGATAGCAAGGAGAGAAGACATTTAAAGCAGGGTGTCATGCTGTGATTGGATCATGAATTTCGTGGCCAATTTTGGTTGGTTTACTGAAAAGTGAACGCCTCTTACCAGCTAAATAGTTTTAGGAAGAGATAGTGGTGATTGAAGTTATTTAGAAGTCTTCCTGAAAGAATTTTTCGAAACAGTATCCTGACTGAACATTGACATATACCCTTCTGTGATTATCCTACCTTTATTATTAGTCTGAATAATTCATAGTTTCTGTTTTTTTTTATCTCCAGGATTAGGTATAATTTGCTATAAATGTGGTTTATTGACCATGAATTTCAAAAATAAGTGTAAAACTGGTAATAAGTTGGTGTTAGTGGTGTTCATACATGGTAGTGAAAGGAAGTGTAAAACGGGGGGAAAAGGGGGCCAAAAACATTGAAAAAAGCGCCAAAAGGGTCTAGAGTGCATGGTCCAATGGAAGACAACACAAGGGTTAACAACCGCTCCAGTCACTTTGATGGCGTGAGAGTAGGTAGATAAGAAAGGGGCATCAGAGGAAGGGAGGATTGGTTAAAGGTAAGTTCACGCAGATACATCTTAAGGAAGGGAAACAGTGTGACAACTTATGATACAAATTGATGATACCAATTAAAAATGGATGAGAGAGGCTTGAGTTTTTACAGGATGGAATGTAACCGATTCACAACACCACCAAAACCACGTGTCAAATTCAAGGTCCGAGGGCCAAATGCGGCCCCATGCAAATTTTAGGTTTAGGAATTTGGCAGATTTACCGACTTTGAGACTGAGAAACTCCCACAGAACCAGAGAGTATTTTAATATTCAGGCGATGAAATCATCAATCATTGTTTTGCATGATTTGCTAATCTCTATGATGGCTAAGGAACTCTTTGCTGACTTTGTAGGGGTTTATGTCAAACGAAGTGCGACATAAGCAACAAAACGATGCAGAAACCAACAATAAAAAAAAGAGTGATTAAAACGTCTGAGAATGCCACAAAAAAGTTGGAAAAAGCAACAAAAGTGACCAAAAAAAGCAACATTCAGTAATACAGTCAAAGATATTTTACTTTTTTCGATGTATGATGTGAATTTAACTCTACATGTCTGGCCCTTGATGTGATTCTCTTTTCCAATGTGGCCCTAAATGAAAATGAGTTTGACACCCCTGACCTAAACCTTGAAAAAAGTAAATGCATAGGTAACACTTCATAGTAAGGGTACAATAATTATCATGAATGAATGCATGAAAAAGCATGAATTCATTCATGTCATACATCACTAATAATGTACAAGAATTAATGCATGACTTAATAACAGGAACAATGTGTAAATGAATGCAACAATTAAGATATTTCAATCATCATATCTGATTTACTGATGATGTTCATGTCTTCTACTTTGGTATATCTGTAGTTAAAGTGACTAAAAAACAGGCTAAAAAAAGCTGAATTGTAGTGTTGTAATGATTAACTAAACATATGTTTGTGGTTCTTCAAATAAAGTGCTGACCCGGTCCATCTTTAACATTGATAAATGAGCTATCCTGCATTAAGTCATGCATGAGATACTGTTAATCCTACATTACTGATAGTTCATGAAGTACTACGTGAATGAATTAGTGCCTTCAAAATGTATTTGAATGCACTAATTCATTCACGTAGTACTCAGGACGTCATGCATGAATTCATGATTATTCATGTGCCCTTACTATAAAGTGTTACCAATGTATCCATTTGCTTTGTGACCCCTTAAAATCAAGCAGTCTATTTGTGATCAAAGGTTGAATCTGTCGAGAGCAGTGTGTCATTTTCCTCTGCAACACATCTTAGCAGTGGTGAGAGAGCTTTTCAGATCCTTTACTTAAGCAAAAGTACCAACACAACTATATAAAAATTCTCAAAATCCTACCAAAGTGAAAGTAGGCTACAGCTAGCTAGATAGATAGATAGATAGATAGATACTTTATTCATCCCAAGGGAAATTGTAGGCATCCAGTAGATTAGACAACCATAACACAACAAACACATACACACATATATCTCACATACATAAAATCACTCAGTACAGTATACTGAAGTAAGAGTTCTCGTATACTGTATATTCCTAACCCATTAATCCTCTTTTAATTGAATACACATGATTGAGTCCGAAGTGTTTGAATTTATGAATGAGGGGGAAAGTCTTCACACCATGAATGAGTGGATCTTGTCCGTGTATGGTGTGCCATCCAGTGGTGTAACAGTGGTACTGCAGGCTGTATGGCTTCATCTTCACATGGCTCCATTAATTCAGCCTGTTGAACATAGAGCAACAGCTCCACCTGGTGGCCCGGAGCTGCTGCTGCATCACATCCTGAATCTAACTGCTGACATCACATCATCATTTGGTAACCCATCTATTGGAAAAATGTGGTTGAGACGTCAAAGTTGATTAGAATCAGAGTTATTAAAGGAATCTATTTAAAAACAACTACATCAAATAATCAAATACAAACAGATCAGCCTAGCTTTACCCCTAAAATAGCCCCACATCATCACATACCCTTCACCATACCTAGAGATTGGCATGGTTTTATTTCAGTTAATAGCTGGTTTGATTTGCATTGAGAGATGATTTTATGGAAAGTACCCCATGCCAATCTCTAGGTATGGTGAAGGGTATGTGATGATGGGGGGCTACTTTTACTCCAAAGGCCAAGGGAACTTTATCAGGATGCATAGTATCCTAGATCCATGACATAACTGGCCTTTAAAAATAAAAATCTGCCTGCCTCTATGGGAATTTAACATAGGGGTGTACTTACTTATGCCCCCTGTATTTTAAGGAAGAACATTTATTTATTTACGATACATTATTCATTCACAAAGAAAATTGGTGTCCTTAAAGGTTGGAATTTTCCTCATTTTTTTAATTAAGGCATTAAGATCAATTTCCAAAAGATGTTTTTTTTTATTCCTCTGTTTAGTCAACTTTAGCATGGGTTCATAAACTTATGAGCACAACTTGTATAACAAGATTTTCTGAACAGAGAAAGCCTTGGAGAAAGAATTTCAACCCATACTGTGATCTAATGAATTAGACCTTAATAACCTACTTTATGAAATCAGATATGTCAACCTTTAAGCCGTGGTCAGACTGTTAAAGGAACAGCACTGCTTTCCCAAGGCCCATCATTGCACACCGACCGCCATCCCCAGAGGGGATATCCGAATTCGTAATTGAGATAAAAAAAAGATCCTACTTAAACATAACCTCATAAATAATAAATGACGATGATGAGCATTCAATTCAGCTAAGAAAATGAATAAGCCGCATGCTTTTTATCCAGTAAATGTGTTCAGTTGAACACAAAGCACAAAATATTAGATTACACATTTGTCTATTTTTATTTCATTCCATTATAACAGAATTTATTTTGCTTTAGATTGTGATTTTGAATGCTGTTCTAATGCATTTTTTTTTGGGGGGGGAAGAGGCCGGGTTATCCTGATTTTTAATCCCTGGTCTAAGATCCAAGAATGTTGGATCGTACATTTCCCATAATGCCACTCCCTGCCTGGTGAAAAGTTAAATCTTTCAAACTCCACGCCCCCCAGTTTGTAATGCAGTAAACACTGTAAACATTTGTAGTTTCCAAGCCCAAGACGAGATCATTCTGATGACATCACTATGACATCATCATTATTTTCTCAAACTTGAGAAAGCTCCTCCAGAGTAAATGTTTGGACAGTATACTTTACTAAAAAATATGGTCTTGTCACTTTGTTCCCCAGCTGTTCCTAACACAAACAATTGTAATATAGTAATCTTTTGTCAATATACCTTTCAGCCACACTGATTAAGATGCAAAGAATAAAAAAAACCTAAATAGTTTCCATCTCTGGACAAGGACTGGCCACATAGCCTGACAAGCCAGACCCACATCAAGATGTTGGGTCTGGGAACACACCATTGGCAGGGCTCAATCCGAGGGGCGGGATAAACGGTTGTCTTTCAAATTCCCTCTGCATGGATAGCGCAACAACCAACCAGAGCAACGCTAGTTGATAGATTAAACTTTTGCCGTATCCGGTCGGCAAAACTCCGAACACATCTTCCTTTTTTAAGAATGACTTCAGTGCCATTCTTTGTTCTTTTCTCAAAGAAAAGCTTAACTCCAAGTCTTCCAGAGTCGCGGCCAAAAGCCGATTCAAAAGACCACTGTTCGCCAGCAGCAGCAGCCATCTTCTTTATTTTCAAGTAGCAGGGAATTCACGCGGAACCGTCGCAACTCAGCCGTCATTATGTTAAGCCCGCCCACTGACTCTATACACGATGTGATTGGCCTGACTAGACTTTGGTTTTTCCAGCTTGCAAGCCAGTTGCTAGGGTGCGTCTAGATTTCTAGGCTACTAGCCAGAGCCTTGGAGTGACTTGCTCTCCTTACTAACTTAAGATTCCTTTTTCTGAGCATCCAATTAGAATTGGAACAGTAGAATTTTGGTTTGTGTTGCTGATGTCAGCTGCTGCAGGAAGCGGGCAAACGTGCATCAGACCACCCACACAGGAGGCTCAGACGAGGAAGCATCGGTCCGCCTGGGTTTTTAGCTCACAGCGAGTGTTTACTGAGTCAATAGAGGATCTGTGTGTGGTCGCAGGACCACGTCAGATCTTCATCCACGTTTCCATCTCAAAAATCTGCCGTTCAGAGAGAGGGGCCAGGCAACAACACTAAAAGGCATTAACATGTTCAAGCACTTCAGTTTGTATGCAGTCCATTAAACTGAGGACAGACGGATGAGTGAGCTTAAAGCACCATGAGACTCTGCTGACGTTTTGCTCGACTTGAGAAACACAGTTCAGACCGTGAAGTGCTGGCGACTCTCCCTTCCCCCCCGTCTGCCAGACGTCCAGCAGCTTTTCTTCCAATAGATTCTCAGCACCAGGAAAATGGATGTGCACTAAGAACATGTTAGGTCACTGCATGTGCACTCATGACTCTGTTTCAAAAGACATACTATCCCACAGGATATAAAAGAGAGGAGGGGAATGCCATGTTCTCATAACTTTGCGGCAATCTTTTTAGTTTAAGTTCTAAATATCAAGGTTTTGGCACAATCAAATCCAGCAGTTAACTGACTGACATGAGAACCTCAGCGTAAGTTCATCCAGGAAGACTTCCTCCCCTTTGTAGTCAGCCACCTCATCAACAAGGCCCCAGACCCCCAATGACATTGACTTACACCCCCCGCCCCCCCCACACTAGGTGGTGAACCTTCCCAGGAGTGGCTGGCCGACCAAAATTACCCCAAGAGCGCAGCGACCACTCATCCAAGAGGTCACATAAGACCCCACAACAACATCCAAAGAACTGCAGGCCTCATTTGCCTCAGTTAAGGTCAGTGTTCATGACTCCACCATAAGAAAGAGACTGGGCAGAAGAGTTCCAAGACGAAAACCACGGCTGAGCAAAAAGAACATTAAAGCAACACTAGAGAACTTTTCCCGCTTCGGTCCCCCTACAGGTTGGAAGCGGAATTGTCTCATTATGTCTCATTCGAACTACAGATCCGCTACCTGATCTGGCAAACTTGCATAATATAATGTAATGGACAATTCCGCTTCCAACCTGTAGGGGGACCGAAGCAGGAAAAGTTCTCTAGTGTCTTCAGCGTGTTTGTAGAACGCACCAGGGAGAGCAGCAGCTACACGGGGTATGAAGATGACATAGCACTAAGAGTGAGTACGGTAGCGAGTAGTATGAAAGGCCGAAAATCTGCGGGAGGTTGGTTGGGGTGGTGGATGGGTCAAACCACACAGGACTTTCACCCAGGAGACCGGGGATTGTGTCCCGCGTGTCACGTTTCCTAAACCCAACCATCCCGTTCTTCTTTTCCTAAACCCAACTGTCCCATTCTTGCCGCGTTTCATGGAAACGTAAGCCCACCCACGACCTTTTCCTTAACCTAACTGCGTCAAAAGTGACGCCAGTAGTCCCGACCAAGCGCGTTTAGATATGACGCTAAAGGAGACTTTTATCGTCAATAACTACGCCAAAGGCACCTGACCAAACGTCCGTATTTTACACGATGGGAGTGAGAATCTGTTGGCATTGTTATCATTAGAGGCTTTACATGTCTCACAGAAGTTTTTTTTATGTGTGTGTACAGGATTACAGCTGCCGGCGCCACTGTTGGTGAGTGTGAAGTGCAAACAACGAATAAAGATATCCTAAAACAATATAACCAAACCAACGGAGCAACAGGTAGAGCTGGCAGAGAGAGAGAGAGCAGAGTAGCACTGCAGCCAGGCTTAAATAACCTGGGAACGCTCAGGTGTTCCAGATGACACTAACGAGCACAGGTGAATCCCATTAACACAGCAGTGCTCGTCACAGTATGGGAAGGGCTGCTTTCCATCCATTGCTGTTATACCAATTAGGGCTGCTCCATTACGGAAAAAAATCATAATCACCATTATTTTGGTCAATATTGAAGTCGCGATTACTTAATACATTGACTTTTGGAAAGATGTTGCATTTATTAAACTTTAAAAAACAACAACAGTGAAACAGTTGAACAAATCACCAGCGAAAACACGGTGAACTGTGAAATTTCCCTTCATTCTGTTACCATTTGAACTTTTTTTCATTTAAAACACAAGACAAAATAAGTAAGAGTTTACTTACAAAATGTGTTGTGCAAAATATGAATGAATGAATGAATGAATGAATAATTTTATTATTGTCATGCATACAAAAAATATGCCCAGCCCAAATGGGTTTACAAGACACCTTTATTTATAACAAAGGACCAGATACCAAAATAGCAACATAGATTAAACAAATACACCTCATTTTTTTTTTTGCCATACCACAAAAGTCACCAACTTCTTTATATTAAATCTAAACAACCACTCCATGTGGTCATCATCAGTATACAGATTTTGAATAAAAGTTTTTCTGGATTATATTGTTTTGTGATTGTAAATCGTAATTACCAATACAATTTGATTAATTGCACAGCTCTATTACCAATAGTAGGAATGCTAGGAGTTGGGAGGGGGCACATCATGATAAACAGTCGGTGGCCCCAATTCTCCAGTGGCATTTTGCCTTTAAACCATTGCAGAAGACACAACATGACGTCATTAAAAGAAGCAACATTAAACTCCAAACAGATGAAAACCATGTGGGAAATGTGATGCAAATTCAGTTTGTTTCATGTCTTAATCCGAGGAAGGTTACAGTCTCCTCATCGCTCCACTGATTTGATGTGTTTGTCTGCCGCCATTTTTCTCTCTCCAGTAGAAGCTTCTGTGGATGTTTAAGTCACATGCTTCATGTAAATCATGATTTATTCCCTGAGACTGTTTCCATTGCACTTTGTTGCATTTTGCTTATACCGCAATTTTTCATCATCACCCAAGCGAAAACCTTTTTTTGCAATATTTTAACTTTTCGAATTTCCATTCGGGGGTTTTTCAAGCGCAAATTGGAAATGCACATCAAAACGGGTGGATGGAAACACACTTACTGTTCAGCTGCCAAAATAGTGGATGAAAATGGTAATACGGTCTTCGGAGTGACCTTCTACTGTTACCATGTGCTCACATTAGTAAGTTTTATAGGCAGCAGTGAGTGCTTTGTGGACTTTTTTTGCCTCGCTACATACTGTAGGCTACAGGCTGCTCTACCTTCTAATTGGTGGAGATGTTGGGGCCGTATACAGAGACCTGCACTCACTAGCTTGGGCTGCAAAAACACTAAGCAACCTCCTCCGTGTTTTTCAGAAAAGAAAATTTACAAAGATTTATAAATATTAAAATACAGTAAAAATGACAATGTGCTGCTGGCTTGAATGATATAAATGTAGTGATTTCCAAATGAAGCTTGACGAACCATTAGTTGATACTCTTAAATCAATGAAAAAGGTTTAATGAATGGCAATTCAGTGGGCTTTCAGCTAACACAGTGGTTCTCAAACTTGTTACACCACGTACCACTTCAGAAAATATTAGGCTTTCTAAGTACCACCCATGTTAAAATTGGCCAACCCCTATTCAGCTATGGACAGTTCACGCAGGAGGCAGATTTATTTCTAAAAACATTATTTATTGTTGTCAGCCACAGCCATGCTGTACTTCCTCCGCCCCGCTCCAACTGAATCCAAATTTAAAGTGGCTTTCAGTTTGTGTTGATTTCAGCGGCCCCTTTGGACAAAAGCGGTAGTGTTTTTACCACACTGTCGTAAAGGTCTAGGAGTTAGCGTTACGGGGAGGTCATATACTTGCAATGAATATTTTGCTCAGACAAAAAAATCGTTCATTTACAATAAGAGAATACGTTTCAGAGGCATCGTTGCATTTCAAGTGTTGCATACTGTAACTTAAGGCCGTTTTATGATTGTGCGGAGGCTCCACGCAGAGCTTTCGGCGTAGCCTACGTAGTGTGGAGTGTGTGGTAGAGGGAGAAGTGAGAGAGTGACGGCAATTAGCTTCGGAGCGAGTACCGACTCTAGAGTCATAGTGAGAGAAACAAAGTGTCTCCCCTGTGCTTTCTGACCACGGTGGGAAATCTGTAGCAGGAAAAGTTAACCCTCTCCTTGATTTCATGTAGTTTATGGAGAAGGAGAACCAGGAAATGAGTAGGGGGAAATGCAACGCTACCAAGCCACGGCCGAGCGAGGTGCGTCGCCGCGACGTGTAGTTACATTTTTTGAGAGGTGCACGTCAGGCTTGGGCGTAGGGTCCGGCGTAGATGCAGAGGAGTCTGTGGGGGTACGGCCTTCAATTCGACGCAGAAGCATAAAACGGCCTTCAGTCTATACTTTGGATGTATCGTGAGCTAAACCGGGTAACGTTGTCACTGTCATTGTGTCACGAGCCAGAGCATTAAGAGATTGTTGTAGCAACCAACGTAATAATAACTTTGATTAATAAAGCGCATTTCATGAAACCCAAGGTCGCTTTACACAAGTAACGTTACAGGGGGACAAGAAAATAGTAAGCCAACACAAACATGGACTGAAAGGAATAAAACGTCCGCGCTAAATGGAAGGGGGATGTAATTTAATGTTGGCTACTGACGTACAACCACATCGCACAATCTAAAGTTATTTCATGAACGAAATAGACATTACTTAGGGCTATTCGGGGACGTTTTTGAATCATTTACAATCCCGTAACTGTCTCCATCTGTTGAAAGCCCGACCGAGTGTGACTCGGGTTTCACACGTCGTCTTTCACGTTCCCTCTTAGCGTTTAGTTGTTTTCGTTTAATTTACTTCTTTTCTGTGATGGTCCTGCCCCAGTATCAGCCATAACTATAGCAGATAACTTCTAAAATAACATTAAAATACAATTAGGCCTATATAAATAAATCTCCTGCTACCTTTTACCTACATACTCACTAACACACAAAGAAATCTGCGACGCATCAGAATGTGTGCTCTGTAGCGCCGTCTACCTGCCCTAAATCATTTTGTGACAGAGGCTTTACTAAAAACTATATGATAATAGCGTTCTTTTCACCCTTAGTCTCTTTTGCTGTTACAGGTCATTTATGATCATACGATGGAACATTACAAAGTTTCAGAAACATTTAAAAGTCACATACAGTCACTTCAAGGTAACTCGGGTCATATCTCCTTACTGTTTTGCATTGTTTGCTGCTAGCAGGTGCTGCGGAGACTTCACCGCTGCTGCTTAAGTAGCAACTAAGATCCTCAATACTAAAGAGAGCGCATTTCAAGCAGCGTCAATGGTGTGAAACGGTACACACTTTGTGTCTCCTGAAGGGGCGTGGCCTCGTTTGAACGTGTAGTAAACATCACGTGGATGAATGAAAAGTTATATTTGAATAATTTATTAATATGTTCTCTCGCTAACTAGATATTTACAGTGCTAAAAGACACATTTAGCATCACGGAGATTAGTTTTGCAAGGGTGTTCACGTGCACTTCTCCCGTTGGAATCAATACACTCAGGACCTGCCGCTACTCTACTAAAGAGGCGTGGCCGTGGCGGAGCCCATGTGACACAGATACAGGAAACTACTCTGAGTTGGGGCGTCTCGGTTGTAAACCGTCCCTAGTAGCAACTAGCACTTGCGCTCGTCCACCTTAGTTTCAACAGTGCTGCTCAAAATATTCTCTTCCTAATAGTTCCTGTTTTAAAGATAAACAGTATACTATATATCAGAGATTCCATCTGCATACCACTAGAGGGAGCTTGCGTACCACCAGTGGTAGTTGTACCATAGTTTGAGAACTGGTGAGCTAACACATTCTCACTCCTATCTCTTCAAATACTGACACTTGCTAAGACCCCTTGGCGTCACTTTTGACTTTTGACCAGCTGCTGTCCCTGTTGCGTCCCATACAGACGCTAAAGAGTGCGTTGTGTGTCGGTAACTGACGCCTGGGCCGCTGACCAAGAGTCAGTATGGGACGATTTGGAAGCGTAGACTGTAGAAATATCGGATGAAGCTTCCTGGTCTGAAAAGTGAAGCCAAAGTGAAAGCGCCTAAAACCTGCATTCTATCTCATTTTCCACTGGTTTACAGAAATCTGTCTCTATGCAAGTCTGTGATAAAATGACTGTACTTCTCACTTGATTTATTACCTCAATAAACATTTTCATAATGAGTTTATGGTCTCAATTGTTACTTTCACGTCTTCTTCAACACAGCATGATGTTCATTTAGTAAATTATGATCCCATTTATTTAAGAAATTGACGATAAAGCAGGGGATGCTTGAGGGCTGTGGCTACATGCAGACCTTTCAATCACGACAGAGGCTTAGCAATGCTAACCATGGATCTGTGGACATAAAAGTAGAATAAAAAATCGTAATGTCCAGTTTCAAAAAACCAAGATGGCCCGTATGGCCAAACTCAAGGCTTCAAAACGGCAGTCCACAAACCATTGGGTGTGATCCCACTATTTTTACAGTCTACGAATGTGAGTGAGAATGGCTTGTTTCATCCCTTTGTTGAACAGAGAGCGACATCTATTTGGCTCAGAAAATAAAATGCTTCATAAAGCTATGTATATTTAAACAGCTGCTGCACACACACACACACACACACACACACACACACACACACACACACTTCTGAAACCAACCTTATACCTTCTCAACAAACTATGCTCTCGTCATATTTTCATTAGGTGGGCTATTGATAATTGAATTAATACTTTTTATTTAAGTAAAGTTCTTTTGCTCATCGCTCCCACAACTTCTTCCTCTTTTTTATCTCTGTTGTTTCTTCTGATTCTGTCTCCATCTCCATTTTTTCCCTTTGGCTTCCTCTTTTAACCCCCTCTCTCTGTCTGTGCCAGGGCCAACACGGAACAGACTGGAAGTCATTTCAGGAAGAAATTAACACAGGAGTCTAATACTCTAATGCTCCCACACAGCAAATTGGATTTGTGCGCTTCACTGACTACGAGTATCAGTGTGTTGCAGGACACAAAGCCCTCTGCAGCAAGTGAGAAGAAGCACAGACTCAGGGGAGAGACAGCGGTGCTTGAACACAGCTAAACTCTCTGCAAAAAGAAGTGTGTGCTTACTTTTGTGTAACCTTTAGAATTCATTTACACTTTGTGGCCAAAAGTATGTGGACACATTTTATAGTATAAAACCATGTGCATTAATCGGCTGCTTTAACTATCTCCACTGTTATGGGATGGTTGTGTTCCAGTTCATTCCAAAGGTGTTGGATAGGGTTGAGGTCAGGGCTCTGTGCAGGTCAGTAAAGGCAAAACCATTTATTTGTGGCATGGGGGCATTGGCCTGTTGAAACAGCAAAGAGTCTTCCCTAAACTGCTGCTTCAACGTTGGAAACACACTATCGTGTAAGATATCCAGCGGTGGAAGAAGTATTCAGATCCCTTACTTAAGTAAATTACTAATACCACACTGTACAAAATACTCTGTTACAAGTAAAAGTCCTGCAATGAAAATGTTACTTAAGTAAAAGTATGTATCAGCAGGAACAAGTACTTAAAGGTCCAGTGTGTAATTGGTTTAACTGTTCATTATCAAAATCTGTGTTGCACGTTCACAAACAAAAAAGTCCTTTTTCATGAACATTTACCACCACCATCAATTCCAAGTATTCCTTTTGGCTTGAAATTTTACATTTGCATGAACTGGGGTAGACGCTCCATATTCATGCGCCATCTTGAAATACGTTAGCCGGTAAGGGACATACAGGACATACTGCTCCACCTTTCGCATTTTCACTGTCACATGATAAACTCACAGGTGCTGCTAATGCTGCTAATGGGTATCGTAGCTTCCCGGCCCCGGGCAAGTTTGAAGAAGGAAACATGGAGGACCACACGTATTCAAAATCCAAATTTCAGGAACAGGAGTCTTCTTCTTCACCCAGAAAAAGATAAAGGATGTTGAAAAGAGCAAGAGACCGTCTTTTTGAAGCGTGAAGGCTACCGTAGCTGTAATACGTACTTTGAACTGCGTGGCGCGAGAGAGTTGATTGCGATATATGATCTCAACGCTAGATGGGAGAAATTCCCACACATTTGACCTTTAAAGTATTCAAAGTAAAAGTACTCAGTGCAAAAAATCCTCAATTTTTTTAGAAACTGGAAACGATCCAAACAGTTCTGTCAATAAACTAAGTGTTTAATGGTCTAATCATTTCAGCTGGACTTGTAGGCTGATATATTATTGTTGGGTAGTAAACTGCATGTGTTTTGTGTACAAAAATCCTAATCTGTAAAGTAACTAAAGCTGTCAGATGAATGTAGCGGAGTAAAAAGTACAATGGCTCTCTCTGAAATGTAGCAGAGTAGAAGTAGAAAGTGGCATGAAAAGAAAAGACTCAAGTAAAGTACAAGTCTCAAATTTGTACTTAAGTACAGTACTTGAGTCAATGTCTGAAAATATTATTGTATGCTACCATTTACATTCCCTTTATTGGAGCTGAAGTACCCAAAACATGCAATTCAGCCCCAGTCCAGAGTACACAGTTGGTTAATTTAAATTGCACATTGTAAGATGTAAAACACATCCTCATTTAAATGTTGGCATGCAATTGATTCTTTTATGTAGTTTCAACGGGACAAACCGAAAGAGAAATTGTCATTTTTAATTCGTTTGTCATCAGCAAACCACGTGTGTGATGGAAATGTTTAAAAAAAAAAAAAAAAAAAAAAAAACTGTAATTATATATATATATATATATATATATATTTATTTTTTAAACAGATTTCCATCACACACATGGTTTGCTATTAGAGCTGCCAGGGGTAATCGATTAGTTTTTAACTATTTTATCAATCGATTAACCGGTATTTGAGCTTTGGGAAAACATTGATCGACATTTTTCATCATTTTCTGCCATTATACCATAGACAAAATGATCAAATGAGAAACTAATCGACAGATGAATCAAGAATGAAAATATTCGTTAGTTGCAGCAGTTGCAGCCCTATTCAATTTCAAAAAGAGTTAAAACTTACTTTGGGGGGGGTCAAGGTCAAACATTTTGGATATGATTAGGCATCATGGCTGTTTTTTTATTATTTATTATTATTGCAAAACAGTAAAAACTGTATTTCCTGCCAAAGTAAAACAAAATCCACACACAGCAGGGGTCGTCATAGTGTCACCCATATCAGAAAAATGAGTATTTTTATAGAGAAGCACCAAAACACTTCAACATGGACAACTCTAACTACCAACCCACTGCCAAAACTAAACAGTTTTCTGAAATTCTCCCTTGAGGTCAATCCTGTTACAGCTAAACATAGCTCAGCAGCTCACCCCTCATTTCCCATCTCATACTGCTGTAATGTGTTTCATTACTTTGTTGCCCTGCAGCTCGGATGTTAATTAGGTTTGTTAGAAAAACCCATAAAACATCAACACACAGCTATGTGTGCTTGGAATAGAAGACGTGGACTAGGTAGGGGTAAAAGAGACAGCAAATATGCTATCCATCCATCCCATCCATCCATCCATCCATCCCTCATAAAGGTATCCATTGAATTGAATCAAAGCTGTAATAAAACACATGGATGGATTTGATATGCTGTACTACAACTAGTAGTTTGTTGTTGTTGTTTTTTTTTACATCTTTTCTTCAGGAACTGAACTGAAAAGACACGTTTCCATGGTTTTCCAAAGCAATAAATAAATCGGCCATGGTCCAGTGATCTATATACTCGTACGCTCCTGCAGTGACACCAGAGAACATGTTCTCAGCCAAGCGCTCCTCAATAACAACAGTACAAATCTGTAATAAATGGAGACGGAGTTGTGAAGGAATGTTATCACTGCGATCTCTGAATGGAAACGCTTTACTGGAAAAGGTTTTTAATCTGTTTGTGTCATTGGTCAGAAAATGGGGGCACTGTAAACGTTGAGAGAATGGTGAGTGCTCCAGCAAAGAAGCCCAATCAAAACAGGTGTGCTACATGAGACCATATTAGTATATATATATATATATATATATATATACTGTGATGTTATAAAGTATAACATACTACTATATCTGATGACGGTTGTTTCAGCAGCATTCTAATGAGGGTATTTAATTTTGAAATATATTCCTTTAATAACCCTGATTCTGTGTCGGAGCTGTTGAATCGTCTAAGTAAGATGTGAACTACTATCTGCAGTGGTGACATCTAATCAACTTTCACGTTTCAGCCACATTTTGCCATTGATTGATCAAGTAAGATCATTTTCTATCCTTAAAGTGACTATATGTCACTGTTAAATGTTTCTGAAACTGTGTAATGTTCCATCTGATGATCATAAACGACCTGTAACAGCAAACGTGACTAACAGTGAAAACAACGCTAGTTTAATAAAGTTTTTTTCGAAGTGGTTTACAGCAGGTAGACGGCGCTACAGTAACACATTCTGACGGGTCGCAGATTTCGGTGTATCACCGGAAAAGCCTGTGTTATTGTATCCAACCAGGAAAAGGGTAGCAGGAGATTTCTTTATATAGGCCTAATTGTATTTGAATGTTATTTTAGAAGTTATCTTGCTGTAGTTATGGCTGATACTGGGGCAGGGCCATCACAGGAAAGAAGGAAATTAAACGAAGATCAACTAAAAGCTAAAAGGGAACGTGACGGACGACGTGTGCAACCCGAGTTTTCATAAAACACATTCATTTCATGATTGGCAGGCAGGTAATAAAAGTACAATACCCTACCTGAATGAATTTTCTAACAATTCATAAATAAGTTACCTAAATTACATAAATAAGTTACATAAATTACTGACAAGCTTTATAATTATACATTACACCTTTTGACAGGCAAAATGCATCCAACCTATTCTTAAAAGAATTAATTAAAGGGGAACGCACAACTTCTTCTGGAAGCTTGTTCCATGATTTTACCGCATGTGAAAAAATGATTTCTCTTTTCAGACAGGCATGTTCTAGGGTAAAGTTTGAAAGTGTATAGTATGATACATCATAGTATATGTCATAGAATAATGTGATGAGCTAGTTAGTTAGTACGTGTGTGTTTGTCTTCATATTGTCTGCTGATGACCTTTGACGTGCTTCCATCTGCCCAGCAGCTGGATTTAAAGATGAGCGTGCGATCCATCAGCTGATATTAAACCATGAAAGTCAAAGATTGGATTTACGAGGTTGTAGCAGAGCGGCGGTGATGTGCATGGCATGACGGACACATTATGAACAGCGGCCGCATCGCTGCACTTCTGTTGAGCTCCTTAAACAATTTCCCCACAGCTCATTTTTAACCTGCCACACAGGCATCATCATTTAGCCCCATAATTCCACAAATGCACGCATAATCAAACAAATTAGCCTTTATGCTAATTTCTTATGACTCAATTATGTTAAAAGCCTGGCTTGAATGGCAGTCATAATAACGGTCATAATGCTGGCCAAGATATTACCGGAGAATAATGTGGTAATGGATATCAGAGGAGCAGGCTTCATCTGCTGTATGAAGACGCTGCTGAGTGGGTTAGCAGGAGTAAATAAACACTGATGTGTTTGCTGATGAGCTGTTTTATTGTCCTACAGCACTGCTGAGACGCCACGAGGTCAGAGCAATACACACACATTGATGGATGGTGAAAAAAAACCAGATCTGATTTCATGTGTCTGTGATGATTGAAAGCTGAAAGCCTCATGGCTATTTGTTTTAGTGTTTTTTCACTCATCAACTGGCCTTTTTTCATGTCATCCCCTGATTACATGGGTTTTTACTTTGCATCTTTGTATATTATAGTATACAATACGGTGTCTATGTAAGTAAGTACATAAGTAAGAAAGTAAAGCTTTATTTATATTATATAATATACACTTCTGGTCAAAAGTTTGGGGTCACTAAGAAATGTCCATTCCACTCCATTATAGACAGAATACCAGCTGAGATCAGTTGCATTGTTTTTTTAACCAGGGCAGCAGTTTTCAGATTACATTATGTGCTTACATAATTGCAAAAGGGTTCTCCAATGTTTTCTCAGTTGGCCTTTTAAAATGATATCAGATTAATAAACAGAATGTACCTTTGGAACATTGGATGAATGGTTGCTGATAATGGACAATGTAGATATTGCATTAAAGATCAGCCACTTCTTTCTACAACAGTCCAGAACCCTTTTGCAATTATGTAAGCACATAATGACCCTGCCCTGATTAAAAAAACAATGCAACTGATCTCATTCTGGAAATTTCTAAGTGACCCCAAACTTTTGACCGGTAGTGTATTTAGCACTTTTTAACACAGTTACAGAGTGATACATGGCAATGCATTCTCATGAATGGGTTTGTATGATAATGTATGAAAACTAATGCAGGACAATTAATATATATCCTACGGAATTACGACGACCACTGGGCCGGTCACGTGATGACCGGTCACGTGGCCGGCAGATGGTGTTGCTAAGAACTTGCAATGTATAACTATTATCAGACCGGCCCTGACTGGCCTCGAAACACTACTTGCCCACCGGGAAAAGTCCCGACTCTCCCGATTGCCACTCCACCACTGCTACTGCACCTAATGTAAAAAAACAAATGTTAGATGTAATAGCATATTCTGTACAGAAACTGAATATTTTATGTTTGTCTATTTTCTCACTTTTAACAGCTGAGTAAATAAAGAAACTGAAAAGGGAACATTGGTCAATTCTTCTCTTTTTTAACCAAGCAAAACATCTTTTGCATAAATATACCCTTATAGTCTTTGTTCCTCTACAGCAAATTATAATATATTGCACTTTCAGGGAGACTTGGGCCTAACACATTCAGCCAGTTGGAACAGAAGAACACACCAGAATAGGCCTGTTTAGTAAGCAGGATTTGATGGTCGCATTCCTACACTTATAAAATGCAGTTCAATGTGGAAGTAATCCAAGTATTCAGAATACGTTACTCAGATTGAGTAATGTAACGGAATACGTTACAAATTACATGTTTGGGCATGTATTCTGTATTCTGTAACAGAATAGGTTTTAAAAGTATCCTTCCCAACACTGCATATGCTTCAAATGAAGTGCTTGTTGGATTACCAAAACAGTGTCTTCCTAAATTCTGAACTATTGAGGCTGGGTTGGACAATTTCTGTAACTTTCTGAAACCAATAATTTGACACCTACACCTACTTAAAGCAGGTGTGCAGATTTTTAAAAGTTGCATGGTTTCAACTTCTCTCAAGCTCTCTTTTTCATTCCTCACACACCTTCTCTGTTACTTTACACGTGTGATTCCTGCAACACCACAAATGCCATGAAGAGATACTGTCCAAAAGTATGGGCCCGGAAGTATGCACTGTCATCCTTTTTTATTCATAACCATTACCACGTCTTACTGTGAGCAGGCTTTTTCCTTTAGATGTGCTCGTACAGATTGTACAGACTAGTTTGTTTTGCGAGTGTGTGAAGTGAAGATTGACACCTGGAACTGTAATGCATTGCTTTTGGAGAAAGTTAAATATAGATATATGTTGGTCATGCATAGGCAAAGAGATCAGAACAATTTTTTTTAGGAAAAAGGTCTTGGTTTGGGTCAAAATAAGTATAGTCTCGCATTGCCAGACCTTCCTCCACAGCGCTGCAAAGGAGGGTCTGGCTAGTCCACACAACATCCTGGGATGGGAGAAAAACGTGCTCTGGTTTATTGGCATTTCTTTAAACCAATCACAATCGTATTGGGCGGCGCTAAGTGCCGGACGGAGCAATGGTGCCTCTGCAAAATAGCCTCGGGAAGGAACTTGTTTTTGTGGAACGTGTACGTTCAGATAATCTAGCTAGTAGGGCTGCACGATGTTAGGAAAACATCTAATTGCTATTATTTTCACTGATATTGCGATTGCGATATGATTCACGATATTGGAGGGGATGATCATTTTTGTATCATTATTCTCATTTTCATAGAAACATATAAAGTGTGACTTTTTTGTGAGGATCTGTACCAAACAAAGATTTTTTCTTTAGTCTGTAGGATACAATTTGTAGGCCGGGACGTCTCTGCAGCACCACAATACTTTATTTTAGAATGGTTTGACACACATTTTTGCCTTTAACAAATATTGCGCCCCCCTGCGATTTGGATATTGCACTAGTTCATATTGCGATTTCGATAAAATTGCGATTAATTGTGCAGCCCTACTAACTAGCTGTCTGGATTGACCCTGCAGAGATCTGTGGAGCAGTTAACCATAGTCCTCAGAAATCCACCACAGTTTAAAATGCCAATTTCCGGCGGCAGAACAAGTCTGGAAATGAAACGTCGCTGATATAGACTAAAATAAGCATGTTTGTTCCTTAGTTAAGTACGCAAGTAAATAAGTTAGTTAAGTAAGTCAACGTTGACTTTGACTTTTGGTTTCACACGGGATATGAACAGTGGTTTCCTGGGAAAATCGCTCTTTGTACTACATTTCTTTTTATACAATGTCTACTCACAGCACCACGGTTGAGCAATAGCGTCCAATATTGCTGCAAACGGGTTTACATTGCAGTTACTCGAAAGCCCTGTGCATCTCAAGATGCTAAAGGGTTACTTACAAGCCAGTACAGGTGTGTCTTTTTGCTGAAGGCCATTGGCCAAGCTGTCAGATTTGAGGAGTTGGGAGTGACAAGGGTTTGTTACATACAGTATGTGTGTGTAAAATGTGTTCTTTTTTGGTGTGTAAATGTCAACTACCATCATCCCTATTTCATTTTGTTGCCCCTCTTTTCGGTAGTATAGAACCTAGGATGTCATAGTATTGCTGTTTTGAACATTATTAGAAAACCTTTACCAGCAGTAAGAGAGGCAGCTTTCAGGATTTTTTTCCTTAATTCAAATATAAATTAAGAGAAGAAGAATATTAAAGCATTTCAACATCAGCATTATACAAAGATTAAATCTCTTTTGCTGCGGAGGAAAGAGTACTACAAGGTCTTATTCAAGTTGAGGCATTGTTACTTCACTGATATTCTAAGTAAGTTCTAAGTAAATGTATAAAAAATACTAGTTTTTAATATAACTAATTTATATTATTTAATTGAATCTGTGATAAATGCTTTTGCGATTTCTGTTAGTTACATCACTAATGTCTCCATTCTCCCCTGTTAATGGTTAATAAAAGTTAGTATCATTTTCATCACCTATGGTCATGAAGGCTGGGTCATGACCGAAAGAACGAGATCCAGGGTACAAGCGGCCAAAATGGGTTTCCTCAGGAGGGTGAGAAGCTCAGTCAACCGTGATGATTTTGGAGTAGAGCCGCTGCTCCTTTGCGTCGAAAGGAGCCAGTTGAGGTGGTTCTGGCATCTGGTAAGGATGACCCCTAGGGAGGTGTTCCAGGCACGTCCAGCTGGGAGGAGGCCTCAGGGAAGACCCAGGACTAGGTGGAGAGATTATATCTCCAACCTGGCCTGGAAACGCCTCGGGATCCCCCAGTCGGAGCT
>NC_050186.1:26026691-26041691 GCF_008315115.2 Sander lucioperca | reverse complement strand
ACGTACGCACGAAATACTAATTTGTGGCCACGGAATACTCACATGTAGCCTACTCCTACTAAGTGCAGTACCTGAGTAGGCTACTCTGCAACCAGACTCAATCAAGGAAGAAAGTTGTAAAAACATGAATTATTCAGCAGTTATAGTAATAAACACCGAGAGGATTTGGATTCAAAGTATCGCCTGTAGCACCAATGTGAGGAAAACACAGCAGGACGAATAACTGTAACATGTGCAGGCCCTTTAGGTCTCATAACTGGCCGATGATTGCTCCCTTCCTGGTTACCAGGGCGGACAGCGAAAACAGAGCCGATAATTGAATCCGAGACATTTCTCCTCGAGCATCGAAGACGGTTGGTCTGATAACGAGGTTCTTAACTGGCCGGACAGGAAGCAGCCTTTCCGCATTCCAAGGTGGGAGCAACTTTTTTATTTTTTGTCTTTGGTGCCCCTGCCCTGGTGCCTCCTGCAGGCAGACATAATACAGTACATGAACTGTGTGAGGGTCAAATAGTTGCTTTATTCCACTGTTGAGTTGGATTTATGTCAGTAACCCTGGAGAGCAGTTATGAAGAGAGCACTTCCTTACAACTCCAGATGGCAAGAGAGACGATCGACTGTGGTTTATGGTACGTTCATTTTCGTTCATACCTTATTTGTTTGCATGGGTTTACATTGTTTTTATTGCATTAATAAATATTAGGGTAGAACATCCTGAGTAAAGGCCCCTGGGCCAAACTGACAGCCGGGGGCCTCACAAGATGATAAACAGGATAGAAAAGCAGAAAATAATTTCCGCTTTTTCCGTTTTTATATTATGTAAATTTATGTTATTTGTTATTTTTCATATCTAATATTTTTGTTATTTTTTGACTGTGTAATGGAAATTATAAATCACAGATTCTACTAATTTAGTTCAGTTCAAAAGTTGTTTGTTGACTTTTAATGCAATGCCATCATATCTCTGTTCAAACACACATCGGTACGGCTGTGTCTGGGCTGAAAAACAGGCCTGAGGGGTCTATTTGGGGGAAATAGCAGTGAAACTGAATTGTGATTATCAAGAGAGATTATGGCAACGTTGGAAAAATTCCACAGTGGTTTAAGATAATACCCCCCTTTCTTATGAAAGGATGCGTTTGCAGCTTTGCAATGCACTTTATTTGATATGGATAGTTTAAGCTGGGTAATGGCCCCAAATCCTTTTTTCACAGCAGACATTTTGACTTGTCACAGCAGGAAAAGCACAGGTGTTGCCAATAACATTAACGATGGCTCTGTTAGTGTCCCAGTAAGCCATTATGGTGTGACAGGGAGCCAGCATGCACAGTACCAGGACCCTGAAACGGATAACATCTAAATGGAATTCAGCCATCAGTAATTTTTGTTAATTACACCAGTGCTTTTCCTACTGTGACATGTCAAAATGTCTGTTTGAACAGACCTATTGTGTCTTGGCTCACTGCCCGAAGCGAAGAAGACCCAATTCTCAAATGGCACACAGGTGAGATGTATGCTTTATTGAAAGCACTTTCAAACCATTTGGTTTTTTGAGAGAAAAAAAATGAACTTTGAGGACAACCTGATTCGTCCCCACCTGGAATACAAATCATTGTATACGTACAACAAGGGTTTTGGGTATCAAACACCAACTGCTGGAGGGCCTTGTGGCTTGACAGCAGCTAAACGCCTCCGTTAGCATTACAATAGATTAAAACACTATGTTGCAAATGTCTTTGCGGAAAAGAGTATCTCTAAAAAAGGTGACGATTAACTATTAACCTCGCTAGCCAAATGGAAGCTGTGTATTTAAGCCACTTTTTAGCACTAGGCCTGCTTTCTTTTGAGATAAGACAGATGCTGACTAACTGAAGTTATTTTTATATTGTGCAGCATGTAAAATTGGGTATCCACGAATCAGAAATGGCACGATGCCTTCCGTCTTCCTATTGTGAGGCCTTTATTGTGCCTTCTTATTGGGGCAGCAGTAGCTTAGTGTTGGCTTTGGAACCGGAGGGTTGCCATTTCAAGTTCCAGCACGGACCAAGTACGGCATGTGGACTGGTAGCTGGAGAGGTGCCAGTTCACCTCCTGGGCACTGCGGAGGTGCCCTCGAGCAAGGCACCGACCCCTTAAAGGAGAATTCCGGCCAATTTTTACGTTAATCTTGATTGCTATAGCTACGCGAGTACTTTCGATAGAAAAAACCCAGAATCAGTGCAGGTAACACGGAGAAGCTGCAGCTACATGTACAAGCGTCCCCTGAGCTAAAACGGCAGTTGTCGGGGCAAGTTTTAGAGTGCCAGACAGACACAAAATGCAACTAATATGTCTGTGCCACATGAACAGGGCCCTTACGTGTCAACAAGATGCGTTTTCAACTCAGACATTGTTTAAATTCATCTACCCTGGTCCCTGTCTCGATCCTGCCGGTAGCTAGCTTGCCCTGCTAGCTGTTAGCTGTTAGCCGTTAGCTGCTAGCTGCCATCCAGTGAGTGTATTCAGACAGGCTTCTGTGATAATCATCCCAATAACAATCCACGGAGCGGCGGTGGTGTGGCTATGTCCTCCAGAGGACAGGTCATGTCATGTCTTGAAGTGTATTCCCTGCCGTTTTAGCTCAGGGGACGCATGTAGTACGTAGCTGCAGCTTCTCCGTGTTACCTGCACTGATTCGGGTCGGGGTTTTTTCTATCGAAAGTACTCGCGTAGCTATAGTGATCAAGGTTAACGTAAAAATTGGCCGGAATTCTCCTTTAACTTCTGAAAGAGCTGTGCTGCAGTGACCCATCATTCTGACATCTCTCCACTTTGACACGTGTGTGTGTGTGTGTGTGTGTTCATCCAGAAAAAATAACAACAGAATGAATAACTGCTTTATGAATTTCTTTCTTTGCCCTAACGTTGCCAGCGGTACGCGCAGCCACATTGGGCTCCTGGAGGATGCTTACCCTGGGGGCAGAGTACGAGGATACCTGGGCTCCGTCACCTGACAGGAGGGACCGTCCCAGTCAGCAGGTAGAGGAGGAGGCGGGGCCTGTCGAGGGGGCAGACACCGGCGCTGGAGACCCTGAGGGGCTGTCGTGGAGAGCCGGTGACACCGACACCGTGCACAAGTATGACACAGTTTTACACCTGGACGGGCAGAGCAGAGCGGGAAGGAGAGACGGTGTGCGTCAGATCTTCAGGAAGCACGAGACCCTGAACAGCACGCCATGGCCCCGCGGGTGAGTCGTACGAACCTTTACGCTTAATATTAGCATTTACATTCCCTTCGGGAAAAATACGAGTAAACAGGGTTTCTGTGTTGGAATACTACATGGCCCCTTAGGCCTATTTGTTCTGTGATTAAAAACGATTGAAGCTAGCCACGTTAGCCGTGCAGCATGTTAACGTTAACGTCAACAGGCAAACCTGCAAATAAACAGTAAAACAACTTAAAGGTGGCCAAACTTAGAGCTTCCAAGTTTGAAGTTGGGTCACAGGAACCAGGTGTTACCAGGAACACCACATCCACAGGAAATCACAATGGCTGGCCTCCGCTCCAACTATAGCTTTGTTTTAGGGCGTGCCAAACTAGCCAGGCGGGCATTATGTACAATGGTGACGTAACCAAATTACAGAAGTAAAGGCTGGAATTCAAACGAGGCGTTTCAGGCTCAGGGTTGAACTTTAAAGACCTTTTACGTCACAAAAAAACTATAAAACGCACTAAAGGAAAAACCAAAAAGCACAATAGGGCCTCTTTAACTAAATAATTTTAGAATATTTAACATAAGCACAAAACTGAAATAATAAAGGTAATTACACTACATTTTGACGGAGGCGGAACCTCTAGAAGACAGGGCCTCAAGATAAGTAAATAAAGCAGGATCTCCTCATGTCACTGCTCAGCCAATCAGAAATCACAGCCATTATATATTGTGCTTTAGTTGTGCATATCCCCAAGCACATATTTCAATTGGCAATAACAAGTTGACAGTGACAAAGGAAGCCCAGAGCTTTTGCGGGCTCATGGAGTTCTCGGGGGCTCTGGGGAAGTCGCCCCTCTTTGTCCAGCTAGTAACTAAGCCTCTTACATTAGATCAGGGGTCTTCAACATTTTTTAAGCCAAGAGCCCCTTAACTGAAAGAGAGAGAGAGCAGGGACCGCCCACTACATATTGTATAAAATGAAGTTACATATTAAACTGGGCCTACAATAAGGTTTAAGGCGGCCTAAAGCCTTTATACATACCTTTTTTTTTTTGCATAGAATACTAAGCTATTCGAATAGCCTAATAATTGTTGGCATGATTTTATAAATCATGTTTTAATGTTCAACATACATGTGGTACAGTGAATCCTTAGAATTAACTGTATCTGTGGATGGCTACCTTAGTGACTACCTATAGGCCAGTAAGCAGTAATTTGGAGGCCCCCCTGCATTGACTCTGAGGACCCCCTAGAGGTCCCGGTGCCCCTGTTGAAGATCCCTGCATTGGTCTTTTTGGCAAATTGGGTTCTACCGTTTACAAATGAATCTCCAGTTCGCTGGATATTTTCCATTGGGGATTTTATTACAAAGGCAACATTATAACAGTTTCTTTAGCAATGTAAGCACAACATTGGCTAGATAAGACAGTGACTGTCGTATTCTTTTTGCAGTATGTTAGCTGAACCACTAGATGGCTCCTCAGCCGTATCTAGAGCATTTGTGTTAATGATTTGGCTGCAGATGATGTTAACAGAGAGCTAGATTAGATTTTTTTTAATGATGAGCAAAATAACATAAGACCGGATCCATTTATACTTGGCCTATTGATTTGAATAAGTGAACTAGTCTAGTCAGGTGTGTAGTTGGTTAACTGAAATTGGATTAAGGGTTAGGATTAGTTGGATTGAAGGTTAGTCCGGTGCTGTAGGTGTTTGCAGTGTGTCTCACACACACACACTTCACACACGTTCATGGATAAATGATAACATCTAAACGTCTGAAAGGGCACCTTACACCTTCTGTTTCAAAACGACTGGCAGCACGGTATCAGAGCTGACCCTATCTGGCCAAAAGTATGTGGACACCACTGCCCACATACCTTTCATGTACCTTTTTGTTTACTCATGGTGAAGTGTTTGTGTTCACATACTTTTGAACATATATTTTATGTTGATTGAATGGCAAAAAACAACAGAAAATGTAGAAAAGTAGCCTATTATCTGCTATGTTCTGTGCCTCTTGGGGGGGGGGTGGGGGTGGGGGACCACAGGAAATGAGAGCTGCGGGGCGAAAGCTAATACACGCTTTAAATCTACATTAAGTGACCAAGTAAAAAGTTGTTGATGTCGCATTTTAATCCATTTTCTAAATCTAATTTTGAAAAGCATGACCACCATCTCCGGTAAACGCCACACACAAAATGTTCCCAACGGTAATTAATGTTCATGTAAACAGGCTATTACCTAAATTTATAGTGGTCTGTGAATCCCTGTAGCCACCATAAACATGGCTGGTTTATTTCCTTCCTATGATAAATAACTCACCCCTGACATATACAGAAAGAGAATAGTTAATTGAAACACACACACACACACACACACACACACACACACACACACACACACACACACACACACACACACACACACACACAGCCTGTGAAATAGATTACTTTTATATTTTCATTGTTGCCAAAAGCTACCTTTAGCCTCTCAAACTTGGAGAACCAAGCATGTGAAGGTTCCTCTGTGATTCGCAGAGCCCTCATCCTCTGTTCCTAAAAAGCCCCCAAATGGCTCTGTGGCCCCCTGATTAGTTTACTGGTCACACTGACGGCCCTCGCCACCCCATGCAGCAGAGAAGAAGAAGAACTCACTTAAGGAGTTGAATATCTTGCATTATGTTTCTTTAGATTAGTAGAAAGCCAAACACACACACACACACACACACACACACACACACACACACACACACACACACACACACACACCCCACTGCTTTGTGTCCTTTGTGGTGCAGGGAATGAATTCCCCCATAGATCCATTTCCAAAGAAAAAAAGAAAATTCCTGCAAAAAGTTTAAAAGGACCTTTATCAAGACACGTAGTAGACTAATGTACAGTTGTGTTCAGAATAATAGCAGTGTGTTTAAAAAAAGTGAATAATGCTCAAAATCCTTAGAATAGCTTTTAATTCCATAATATCAATGCATTGGGAACACTGCACATTCAATTCCAAATCAAAACATGACCACAATTGATCAGGTTTGTGTTATACCTTTACAGAAAGTGAAGAAAAAGGAATATTAGGCTGTTCAAAACAATAGCAGTATTTGAATTTTTCTTTACAAACTCAAACATTTACTGTATGAACTGAAAACTGTCTCAAGGGTTTGCTTTACTTTGAATCACTGCACTAATATGCAATATGCATAACCATTATTTCTGAGAACTGCTTCACATCTGTGTTGCATGGAGTCGACCAACTTCTGACACCTGTGAACAGGTATTCCAGCCCAGGACGATTGAACTACATTCCACAATTCCTCCTCATTACTGGGTTTTGCCTCAGAAACAGCATTTTTGATGTCACCCCACAAGGTTTCTATGGGATTGAGGTCTGGGGATTGGGCTGGCCACTCCATAACATCAATCTTGTTCATCTGGAACCAAGACTTTGCTCGCTTACTGGTGTGTTTTGGCTCATTGTCTTGTTGAAAGACCCATTTCAAAGGTATTTCCTCTTCAGCATAAGGCAACATGACCTCTTCAAGTATTTTGATGTATTGAAACTGATCCATGATCCCTGGTATGCGATAAATAGGCCCAACACCACAGTATGAGAAACATCCCCATAACATGATTTTTGCACCACCATGCTTTACTGTCTTCAAAGTGTACTGTGGCTTGAATTCAGTGCATGGGGGTCGTCGGACAAACTGTCTGCGGCCCCTAGACCCAAAAAGAAAATTTTTTCTTTCATCAGTCCACAGAATGTTGCGCCATTTCTCCTTTGGCCAGTCAATGTGTCCTTTGGCAAATTTCAACCTATTCAGTACATGTCTTTTTTTCAGCAATGGGACTTTGCGGGGGCTTCTAATTGATAGCTTTGCTTCACATAGCCTTCTTCTGATCGTAACAGTACTCACAGGTAACTTTAAGTCTTCTTTGATTTTCCTGGAGCTGATCGTTGGTTGAGCCTTTGCCATTTTGGCTATTCTTCAATCCATTCAAATGGTAGTTGATCGTTTTTTCCCACGTCGTTCAGGCTTTGGATGCCATTTCAAGGCATTTGAAATCATTTTGGCTGAGCAGCCTATAATTTTCTGCACTTCTTTTATATGTTTTCCCCTCTCCAATCAACTTTTTAATCAAAGTCCGCTGTTCCTCAGAGCAATGTCTGGAACGACCCATTTTGCTGAGTATTTCAGTGTGAAATGCACTATAACCAGCATGCACAACATTTGCTTCTTTCCTTCCTTAAATATGGGCCATAATTGACACCTGTTTCTTCACAGAATCAATCACCTCACTAATTGAACACAACACTGCTATTATTTTGAACATGCCCCTTTCAATTACAGATTCAGTTACACAGAATGAGCAGCATGCATGTCATGACTGTTGGGTCTGTTGGTTTACTATGACTCTACAACACTTACTAGTAAATTATTTGCCATGTAGAATTATCACTTCTACCAAAAAAATAGATTTATGAGGTTAGTGATGTTGGACTGCTATTATTTTGAACACAACTGTATGTCTCTTGTCCTTGAATATTTGTTTCTGTAAACATAATTAACATTCACAGAGTTTATTATCTAGGAATATTCCCAAATAGTCAGGTAAGTTATCTACAAAGTCCTGTTTAGAGCAGCCGATCAGCTGCAGTGCACTTTGCTGACACCAAGCCTGGAGTGCAGTCACGTTCAGGCCAACAGAGGTTATAACGTCTGCATAAATATGTATAAACCATAGTTTTTGTCTTGTCATTATCTCCATAGGTATACATAAAATTACAGAGGAGCAAAAACAACTGTGAGGAGCTTCGGTACTAATTATGAGTTTCTCAGAAATGCACTGTTTAGTGCAGAGCTTCTGTTGGAAAGCACTTGCTGTAGTCAATAATAACCCCAGTGTGCAGTCTGGGGTCCTGGAGAGCCTGGCCATCTTTCACGACTCAAAAATCATACAAAAACATGTGCTATCACCTTGATACATCATGACTTTTACTAATTTTATGAGCTTAAAAATATGATTTTGAACCGTAGTTTCAGAGGTCCACTATAGAAAATGATGTTTTATCTTCATTTGGCGTCTCAGAGACCTCAGCTTTAAAACATGGTTATATATTGTGCACTATGGATGGACGCAGCACTACCCCTCTAAAATCCCAAATATGTCTGTTTGGATTTCTGTATTGGAGTTTTTGAACGGCCGTGGGATCAATTCCGACCTGGGGCCCTATGCTTCATGTCTTCGTCCCCTCTCTCGCCCCTTTCATGGCTAAACCTGTGCTATCAAATAAAGGCCTAAAATGCCAAAACAACAGGGAGTTAGACCTCTCTGAGGTAAAACTGACCCCAAACATCAGTAACGTCACCATGTAGGATCAATATGTACATTTCTATGTGAATGACTTTTGGCAAATACAATTAATATACACAAGTATTTTGTTATTTGATATAACAATGCTTTATGGTAATCTATGGTAGTTTTTTTTTTTCCACCTTCATTAAGTGTGCAAGTCCAGTTCTAGTGAAGGGTTGCCACTTTAATAATTGTCTATGTGTTAGGTTTTAATGAGGTAATAAAGAAGAAGAAAAATTTAGTTTTAATCCATTATTATTTTGACACCGTGGGACCCCATGACAATGAAGATGTGGAGCTCATGTGTGATTAAAAATGTGTGAAGAGTTCATTTGCAAAAGTAGATAAGCCTGACCGAATTAAATGAATAAATCAACAACCGTTTGACATTCCATTGACTGCACACAGAAAGCATGATTTTTGAAAATGTAAAAACCAAAATGTAAGATATCTTATTAAAACACTAGTTTGATATTCCCTGGATTGCACACACAATGTGAAGACTACTAGGTTTACATCCACATTCTATAATTAGTTTTTCATTTACCTTATGTAATATGTTTTTTTTAAAGCAAGTGTTTGATTCTGCCAACAAGGTAGGTATGCAAACATTATTTCCATGAACATACATGAAGTGTGACTTTATTATCTAGTGAGTTCACTGCAACTTCCTGAGAAAACCAGTCTGATCTTTGCTTGACTTTTCTTCAGTCTGAATGTGGTCACTTACTACATGTTTCTTCTTCTTTTATAAGCTGCTATCCTCTGTATAGAAAACCCGTTTTCCCTTGTTGACGCTAAAAGGAAGATTGATTAACGCTCAGGTTTGGACCCGCAGGCCTTTTGTGAACTTGATTAGTTTTACAGTCTCACTTTACAAGCAGCCAACCAACAGACGCTGAGCGCGTCTGTGCGCTCCAGTCACCGATAGGCTAATTTTGGTCACATGCGCTCTTCCTTATTCCACTGAGGACTCGCTATATATCCTTCAGCCCCCATACAGCGAGCGATCAAACCGAAATCACAGGATGTTGGATTGGCTTGTGTTGTTATTGTTTTCAGCTGGGGGAAGAAAACGGAGTAATTCTGAGGTTTTCTGACGCTCCTGCTGATTCTGCCTGACACCCTGGACGTTTCAACTGGTGTTCGGATGCTGACACGATGCTGTCAGGATTTTAGACAGAGACAGGGTGATTTGGTTTTAATTTCAGCGTGATTTTTCTTTTCCACTCAGAGCCCGGCTGGTATGGATGCAACAGCCTCAGCGAAGTGAATCATTTTACAGCTGAAGTGCTTCTTTTTATTGCTTTAAACTTTTACGTTTAAAATTTCCCTGAAGATGAATGGATGGAAAGGATCAAGAGGACATGGTTTTCAATGAGGCAACAATTATTGTTCTGTTTTCCAAACGCAGCGCTTTCTGTAACACTGTGGTTTGGATGAAGTGTGTTTGTTGTGATGCGTCTCCCCTCCGTTTCCACTGACACCAGTTTGGATTTACCCTTTCGGATCTGTCCGTTTCCAGAATGGCTCGCTTCGCAGAAGATCTACCCACCCGCTATGGAGGAGGCTCAGGCGGCGGAGGGAGAGGCGCACCGGGCGCTGGGAGAGGGGGTGCCCGGGGTGGTGGCGCTCAGGGTGGCCAGAGGGTGTACAAGCAGTCGATGGCCCAGAGAGCCCGGACAATGGCCATTTA
Organism: Sander lucioperca; assembly: GCF_008315115.2. Classification (NCBI taxonomy): domain Eukaryota; kingdom Metazoa; phylum Chordata; class Actinopteri; order Perciformes; family Percidae; genus Sander; species Sander lucioperca. The sequence continues at coordinate 26,031,432 of NC_050186.1, read as the reverse complement.
CAACCCGAACCCTGTCAAACAAAACTGCCTCACTGTCAACCGCTCCCTCTTCATCTTCCGCGAGGACAACCTCATCAGGAAGTATGCAAAGCGAATAACCGAGTGGCCATATCCTTCCTAAGCAGTAGCACCCACCACGCACAGAGCAGGTGCATCTGGAGCCTATAACCTGTCTGTCCTTGCTTGGCAACCACACACACACACACACACACACACACACACACACACACACACACACACACAGATGTTTAAAAAGCAGAAACACACACCACCGCCCGCAGGCCTATTAGTCAAGCTGTTGTGTTTCTAGGTGCTGATGTGGGTTATATTATGTGCTTTCAGTTGATGTTGCTGTTGAATGAGCAGTCATTTTCACACTGTGGAGTAGCAACAGTGTCTTTCTTTCTTCCTCTCCGCGCAACGCTGACTGCACCTGCCGCTCCGCTTCTTATCTGTGTTCAACATGACACAAAGATGTTTTAGGTGCGGGCAGTGAAAAGACTTCACATCCGCCTTTTGTGTTGCCTTTTCTATTCTCCAGCTCAGCTTAGAGCCTCCAGGCGTCCATATCGACTGATAAGTTCTTTTGTCAAAATGTCAGCCGTGAACTGTCTACCGGGCTGCATTCCCAGCGTTAGTTAATAACGATCAAACGATCGACGCAACTAGAAGTCAATAAAAAGCTGCGTGCGTATAAGGGCAGTGAGTCAGTGGTATGGTTGCGTACACTGACTGCCCCCCGGTTCTCCAGTCATGTCATTCTTATGAAAAGGAGCAGTTTGCTCTGGAGAAAAGAGACCGGGTCCAGGGTAGCAGCACCGCCTCGTTGTCTCAGTTAGGAGCCCTCTCCATGGTGCTGAAGTCGCCCACGTTCACAGCTCCACGCAACACTTTCAACGCTGCAAAAATGTCCACTTCAGCGAGTCATGGTCAACCTTACTACTTCCAGGGTGACATTTTCAGCGTGTCTGAGGCGGTTTCATCACAATTTAGGATGGGGAAAGTGTCCAAATCTTGAAGTGAGGTTAAATCCACAATAGCAGCCCATGAGGACAATGCCATCTAATGCAAGAAAAGTCTGGAAACCTGTGATTTGGTGTGAAAACAAGTTTAAAAAATCTCCGTTCATAAGCAAAAAAAGATAATCTTTTGACCCATTTGTACATTAAAACAGACAATTTCCGTGCTCTAAAAAGTCCTCTAAAATACCAGAAATCCAGTCAGTGCTTGTTTTGCAGTGAGATGACAATGCTTGTAAGCAGTCCATGCGGTTTACCAACACAAGAAGAGAGCTGGATCTGCATTGTGGGTGACAGTGAGAACAACATTAGCTGTAATAGAATAACAATGACTATCAAGTTATCCGTGCCCTCTATGAGTTGAACTTGCCACGCCATGGAACCAAAAGAAAAACGCACAGGAAACTGAAAATCAAGTTGCCGTTATGCCCATTTCCTTTTTAAGTTTACTGCCAGGAAAACAGTGTTCTGGTTGCATAATCAGGATGTCTTATGGGTAATAATCCTACATCTTGGCCTTAATGGTCATAAGCGCCCTATTCCCTCGCAATTCATAGGCTCTCAATAGGCCCTAACCCGCGGGCAATGACCCAGTGAAAATGGATTGCAGAATGAGCCAACCATTGAAAATGGTTAGAAATGGCCAACCATCTGGAAAGACCATGAGCGCATGTATAGGATGCTTTCTTTCTATAAAGCCTTCAACCAGACCCTGATGGAAGTTGTATGCTTTATAGGACAGATTATATCTAAATTTAAGTTGAATTGCATTTTTCATACAGCAACATGCAGGAAGATTTGCGTCTGACGTGTTTTTATTAGACTAAGAGTTACCAACCTTGATTGGCTACTCCATTGTACTCCTGGTAAACACATGTATCCTGTTTGAAAAGTCGGCCTTTAAACATTCCATATGAAAATGTAATTTATGATAAAGCTGTGAAATGAAATGAATGCAACCTCCTCTCTTCCAACTGCTCCTTAACCCTCTCACTCCATTTGAGTACATGATCCTCGCTACAATTATCGCCAACTGCATCGTTTTGGCCCTGGAGCAGCATCTACCTGCCAGCGACAAGACACCCATGTCAGAACGCCTGGTAAGTGCTTCAACGTGCCGGAGGTCACTTCCTTTAGACAAAGAGCTTTTCAACAGCAAGCAGCTAGTCACACAGACATGGAGAGTAATCAAAGGTACCACCCCAGTTAAAAAGTGTTTTTCCTCCAGCTCCTCAAGGAAGCCATCAGAGCCTCTCTGTGAGCTAGCCTGTTCCCCCAGCTTCTCAGTTTAAAACCAACATTTCAACTGCGACAGTCAAGTCGCATAGCTAACCAGTACCCAAGAGTTTATCTTTAAATAGAGAGCCAGAGATATTACAAAGAGCAACAGCTTGGTGTGAAAAAAGTCAATGAATTCCTCTCATATTCAACCACCTGCTTCTGTTTTTTTTCCGAGTTAATCTGGCAGCTGCGATGCAAATTCAGCAGTGAATATGTTACAACCAGGAAAACCAAAAAAGGTAGCATTCATCAATCTGAGAAAGAGATAAGAGTGGCTACAAAAAGGAGAAAACAAGCATCCTCTTCCCGCCTACTTCCACCTCAAGGATGTAATACAACAAGAAGCCTTTTAATTAGAAAAGGGATTGGCTATTATTTATGAAGCTCTGTCAACAGAGTAGGACGCATGCAGTAAGTGAAGGCGATGATGGAAGCTTTTCAGTATGTATTTCAGATTCATTGCTGGTCTTGAGCGCCATGATCTTTAGGGATTTCCCCAGCCGTCTTCTGTAAGTGTATTTTAGATGTATGTATAATATATGTTAACATACTACTCGTACAGACATTTATCCAGGCAGTCCCCCCAGCCCTGTCATTACATAACACATATTCAATTGTTTTGTCTATGAATCTTGTCTTTGTATAGTGTGCCAAAATTAATATACTGCATGACACATTGAATGTCTGTCACTGTTGAAATGTGCAGGCTCCTACGGCTTCTCTTAGTGGCCAGGAAGAGCTTATCTGCTTCTCAACAACAACAAACTGTCATTATTTTACCACCACAGTCTTCACGCTGGATGCAACAACTCTTGTTCAACATACATTATCTCTGGATGTTCACTGTACTCAGCCAGTGCTATAGAAAAGGTCACATTTCTTATAGTGCTCAGGCCTGTCACACTGCCTTTACATGATTATTTATGTTGAAGGCTGGGGGATATGTGTGTGTGTGTGTGTGTGTGTGTGTGGGGGGGGGTTGGGGACACTGTCAGTCATGTTGTAGTATGCTGGGTGCAAGGAAGGAAAAGCGAAGGGGAGAGAGAGGTTAGCGTAGGCACAAGATATCTTCCGCTCATGCCCCGTACATCACCCCAGGCTCTTGCAGATATTAATGGAGGCAAAAGAAAAAGTGTCATGTCATACGCGCTTGATCTATCTCTTTTACTTACAGCAAGGCCCAGGGCTAACCCTGCCACATAGTGCAAAGACCAAAACTGTGACACACTGTTGATTGTATTTAGAAAAAATAACAGAGTGCCCAAATTAATCATCTCCAGTCATGTGTGTTGTGCATATGCTCTCAGTACGAAAGTGCCCTTTAAAACAGAAATGTCTTTGAGTATGTTTACATGCACACCAATATTCCACTATTATTATTAATACAGGTCATGTAAACAGCATATTCCGGTTGGATATTCCGAATAAGGCCTTTTTCCGAATATAGCATTTTCCGATTAAGACGTGGGATATTCCGGTATTATTTGGATTTTAGAGGCATTCTTTGGACATGTAGCCTATACAGCGCATTCAGAATATGCATCTCAATCGGGGGTTTTACCGCAGTTTACGGCCTCTTGCCTGTTTACGGCTTATGGTCAGCTCTGTGCGTTTTTATGGTTGCTATAACACAAACCAACCAGCCAACAGTTTGCAAGGCTGCAGACCCGATAAGGAGAAACACAGCTACTTTTAAACATTATCAAAGACTTGGGTATCAACAGGTTTTTGGATATGCGCACACATCGCTACATCGCTGGTTGAAGGACTGAAAGAGGGACGCTGTGTTCACATGGTCCAACAAGTCCGCCACCGCTGGTTAACTTTGAAAAAATTGTATTTTGCACGGCTACATGTAAACGGGAATATTAGTGGAATATTCACTTTCATTAGCCATGTAAATGGCTTAGTCGGAATATCGTCTTTTTCGGAATAAGGGCAAAAAACTGAATATTATGTGCATGTAAACGTAGTCAGTGTCATATTGGACATGTGCTTTTGATTTGCCCTCATTTCACACTAGAGGGGCACTTGAGCAGCACGTCCCCCTCTGGTCACTCCAGGTACTGCCCAATTCCATTATTCCATACTTCATTTTTGTCTTACTGTCACACCAGAGGGGCACTTGAATGGTCCAAGTGTCTTTCTGGTTGGACCAAGTAGGCCTACCCCTTGGTCCTGTACACATGCCCTTCGGCTTGGCCATCTACCATCATTTTACCCCTGTGGTTGGACCAAGAGGCCCCCAATTTCCCTTGTGGTTGCTCCAAGTGCTGCCAATTCCTTGCTTCATTTTTGCACAATAACACACCAAAGGGGCGCTTAAATGACCCAAGGTACCACTGTGGTTGGTCCAAATCTCTCACTGGTCAACCCAAATGCCCTTGAAGTACCCTTACGATTGGCCCTAGTGGTTCCTGAGTGCCTCCCACTTCTATGCT